>NW_027251251.1:0-57124 GCF_044704955.1 Pristiophorus japonicus | reverse complement strand
CCCCACACACACACACCCTCCCCCCACACACACACACCCTCCCCCCACACACACACACCCTCCCCCCCACACACACACACCCCCCCACACACACACACCCTCCCCCACACACACACACACCCTCCCCCCACACACACACACACCCTCCACCCACACACACAAAACACCCCTCCCACCCCACACACACACACACACCCTCCCACACACACACACACACACACACACACACACACCCTCCCCCCACACACACACAAACACCCTCCCCCCACACACACACACCACCACCCTCCCCCCACACACACACACACCCCCCCCCACACACACACACCCTCCACCCACACACACACACACCCTCCACCCACACACACACACACACCCTCCCCCCACACACACACACCCTCCCCCACACACACACACCCTCCCCCACACACACACCCCACCCACACACACACACCACCCTCCCCCCACACACACACACACCCTCCACACACACACACACACGCACCCTCCCCCCACACACACACACACCCTCCCCCCACACACACACACACCCTCCCCCCACACACACACACACCTCCACCCACACACACACACACACACCCTCCACCCACACACACACACCCTCCCCCCACACACACACACACCCTCCCCCACACACACACACCCTCCCCCCACACACACCCTCCACCCACACACACACACGCACCCTCCCCCCCACACACACACGCACCCTCCCCCCACACACACACACGCACCCTCCCCCCACACACACACCCCTCCCACCACACACACACACACACCCTCCCCCCACACACACACACACCATCCCCCCCCCACACACAAACAAACCATCCCCCCCACACACACACACACCCTCCCCCCACACACACACACACCTCCACCCACACACACACACACACCCTCCACCCACACACACACACACACCCTCCCCCCCCACACACAAACACACCATCCCCCCCCCCCACACACACACACCATCCCCCCCCCACACACACACACACCCCCCCCACATACACACACACACCCTCCCCCCACACACACACACACCCTCCCCCCACACACACACACACCCTCGCCCCACACACACACACACCCTCGCCACACACACACACACCATCCCTCCCCACACACACCAAGCCCCCACCACACACACACCAACCCCCCCCACACACACACCAACCCCCCCCACACACACACCAACCCCCCCCACACACACACACCAACCCCCCCCCCACACACACACCAACCCCCCCCCGACACACACACCAACCCCCACCCCCCCACACACACACCACCCCCCACCCCACACACACACACCAACCCCCCCCGCCACACACACACCAACCCCCCCCGCCACACACACACCAACCCCCCCCGCCACACACACACCAACCCCCCCCGCCACACACACACCAACCCCCCCCACACACACACACCAACCCCCCCCACACACACACCAATCCCCCCCACACACACACCAATCCCCCCCACACACACACACCATCCCCCCCCACACACACACTACCCCCCCCACACACACACCATCCCCCCACACACACACACACACCAACCCCCCCCACACACACACACACACACCAACCCCCCCCACACACACACACACACACCAACCCCCCCCACACACACACACACACACACCAACCCCCCCACACACACACACACACACCAACCCCCCCACACACACACAACACAACCCCCCCCCACACACACACACACCCTCCCCCCACACACACACACACCCTCCCCCCACACACACACACACCCTCCCCCCACACACACACACACCCTCCCCCCACACACACACACACCCTCCCCCCACACACACACACACCCTCCCCCCACACACACACACACCCTCGCCCCACACACACACACCCCTCGCCCCACACACACCCTCCCCCCACCACACACACACACACCATCCCTCCCCACACACACCAACCCCCCCCACACACACACACCAACCCCCCACACACACACCAACCCCCCCCCGACACATACACCAACCCCCACCCCCCCCACACACACACACCAACCCCCCCCGCCACACACACACCAACCCCCCGCCACACACACACTAACCCCCCCCACACACACACACACCAACCCCCCCCCCACACACACACACACCAACCCCCCCCACACACACACACCAACCCCCCCCACACACACACACCAACCCCCCCCACACACACACACCAACCCCCCCCACACACACACACCAACCCCCCCCACACACACACACCAACCCCCCCCACACATACACACACCAACCCCCCCCACACACACACACCAACCCCCCCCACACACACACACCAACCCCCCCCACACACACACACACACCAACCCCCCCCCACACACACACACCAACCCCCCCCACACACACACCAACCCCCCCCACACACACACACACCAACCCCCCCCCCACACACACACATCAACCCCCCCCGCACACACACCAACCATCCCCCCACACACACACCAACCACCCCCCCCCCCACACACACACCAACCACCCCCCCCACACACACACCAACCCCACCCCGCCACACACCAAATCCCCCCACACACCAACCCCACCCCACACACAAACCCCCCCCCCACACACACACACACCACCCCCCACACACACACACACACTCAGACCCGCCACACGCACACACACATACCCACACTCCTCCCCCACACACACACCAATCCCCCCTCCCCCCTGCACACACACCAACCCCCTCCCACACACACACCAACCCCCCCCCCCCCTGCACACACACCAACCCCCTCCCACACACACACCAACCCCCCCCCACACACACACCAACCCCCCCCCACACACACCAACCCCCCCCCCCCCACACACCCCAATCCCCCCCACACACACCAACCCCCCCCCCACACACACCAACCCCCCCCCACACACACACCAACCCCCCCCCACACACACCAACCCCCCCCCACACACACCAACCCCCCCCACACACACCAACCCCCCCCACACACACCAACCCCCCCCCACACACACCAACCCCCCCCACACACACCAACCCCCCCCCACACACACCAACCCCCCCCACACACACACCAAACCCCCCCACAACACACACCAACCCCCACCTCCCACACCAAACCCCCCCACACACACACCAAACCCCCACCACACACACCAAACCCCCCCACACACACACCAAACCCCCCCACCCACACACGAACCCCCCCCACCCACACACCAACCCCCCCACAGACAAAGCCCCCCACACACACACACCAACCCCCCCCACACACACACCAACCCTCCCCACACACACACCAACCCCCCCCCACACACACACCAACCCCCCCCCACACACACACCAACCCCCCCCGCCACACACACCCAACCCCCCCCCCCACACACACCAACCCCCCCCCCCACACACACACCAACCCCCCCCCCCCACACACACACCAACCCCCCCCCACACACACACCAACCCCCCCCCCACATACCCACCAACCCCCCCCCCACATACCCACCAACCCCCCCCCCACACACCCACCAACCCCCCCCCACACACCCACCAACCCCCCCCCACACACCCACCAACCCCCCCCACACACACACACACCAACCCCCCCCCACACACACACACACCAACCCCCCCCCACACACACACACACACCAACCCCCCCCCACACACACACACACACCAACCCCCCCCCACACACACACACACCAACCCCCCCCCCACGCACACACACACCAACCCCCCCCCACACACACACACACCAACTCCCCCCCACACACACACACACCAACCCCCCCCACACACACACACACCAACCCCCCCCCACACACACACACACCAACCCCCCCCCCCACACACACACACCAACCCCCCCCCCACACACACACACACACACACACACCAACCCCCCCCCCCCACACACACACACAAACACACCAAGTGACCGTCCGCACACACATCAACCACCCCTCACACCAACCCACACACACCAACCCCCCCCCCACACACAAACACACCAAGTGACCGTCCGCACACACATCAACCACCCCTCACACCAACCCACACACACCAACCCCCCCCCCCACACACACACACACCCCCACCACACACACACCCCCCCACCAGACACACACCCCCCCACCAGACACACACCCCCCCACCAGACACACACCCCCCCACCACACACACACCAAGCGCCCCCCCCGCACACACACACCAACCCCCCCCCCACACACACACACACCCCCACCACACACACACCCCCCCACCACACACACACCCCCCCACCAGACACACACCCCCCCACCAGACACACACCCCCCCCACCACACACACACCAAGCGCCCCCCCCGCACACACACACCAACCCCCACCCCCACACACACCAACCAACCCCCACCCCCACACACACCAACCCCCCACCCCACACACACACACACCAACCCCCCCACCCCACACACACACACACCAACCCCCCACCCCACACACACACACACACCAACCCCCCACCCCACACACTCACACACACCAACCCCCCACCCCACACACTCACACACACCAACCCCCCACCCCACACACTCACACACACCAACCCCCCACCCCACACACTCACACACACCAACCCCCCACCCCACACACTCACACACACCAACCCCCCACCCCACACACTCACACACACCAACCCCCCCCACCCCACACACTCACACACACCAACCCCCCCCACGCCACACACTCACACACACCACCCCCCCCACCCCACACACACACACACACCAACCCCCCCCACCCCACACACACACACACCAACCCCCCCCACCCCACACACACACACACACCAACCCCCCCACCCCACACACTCACACACACACCAACCCCCCACCCCACACACTCACCAACCCCCCCCCCCACACCAACCCCAACTCCCCCCCCAACCCCAACTCCCCCCCCCACACACCAACCCCCCCCCACACACCAACCCCCCCCCACACACCAACACCCCCCCACACACACCAACCAACCCCCCCCACACACACCAACCCCCCCACACACATACCAACCCCCCCCACACACACACCAACCCCCCCCACCCCCACATCAACCCCCACCCCACACACACCCCCCCCCACACACATACCAACCCGCCCCCCAACACCAACCCCCACCCCAACACACACCAGCCACCCCCCACACACCCCCCTCCCCACACAATACCAACAACCCCCACCCCCACACACACCAACCCCCACACACACACACCAACACCGCCCACACACACACACCAACACCCCCCACCCCACACACACACACACAAACACCCCCCACCCCACACACACACACAAACAACCCCCACACACACAAACACCCCCACTCCACACACACACACACCAACCCCACACACAAACCAACCCCCCACCCCACACACAAACCAACCCCCCACCCCACACACAAACCAACCCCCCACCCCACACACACACCAACCCCCCACCCCACACACACACCAACCCCCCCCCCCACACACACGCCCCCGACACACACACAGACCCCCGACACACACACACAGACCCCCGACACACACACACAGACCCCCGACACACACACGCCCCCCCCACACACACACACATACCCACACACACCAACCCCATCCCCAACACACACCAACCCCATCCCCCCACCACACACCAACCCCATCCCCCCACCACACACACCAACTCCCCCCCCACACCACACACACACCCCCCCCCCACCACACACACACCACCCCCCACACACACACACGCCACACACACACACACACCCCCGCCACACACACACCCAGACCCGCCACACGCACACACACATACCCACACACTCCTCCCCCACACACACACCAACCCCGCCCCCAACACACCAACCCCACCCCCCACACACACACCCACCCCCCCCCAACACACCCAACCCCGCCCGCCCACCACACACACCCAACACCCAACCCCCCACACACACCCAAACACCCCTCCCCCACATACACACACCACCCTCCCACACACACACACCCACCCCCCCACACCACACACACACCCACCCCCCCCCACACCCCACCCCCATCCTGCACATACACACAACACAACTCCGCCCCCCACACACACACACACACACCCCACACACCAATACCAACCCCTCCCACACACCAACACCCCCCCACACACCAACACCACCCCCTCCCCACACACACACCAACCACCCCCCACACACACACCAACCCCCCCCACACACACACACACACACCAACCCCCCCCACACACACACACACCAACCCCCCCCACAAACACACACACCACCCCCCCCACAAACACACACACCAACCCCCCCCACACACACACCAACCCCCCCCACACACACAACAACCACCCCCCCACACACAACAACCACCCCCCCACACACACCAACCACCCCCCCACACACACCAACCACCCCCCCACACACACACCAACCACCCCCCCACACACACACCAACCACCCCCCCACACACACACCAACCACCCCCCCACACACACACCAACCCCCCCCACACACACACCAACCCCCCACCACAAACACACCACCCCCCCCCCCACACACACACAACCCCTCCCCACACACACCAACCCCCCCCCCACACCCCAACCCCCCCCCCACACACATCAACACCCCCCACAACCAACCCCCCCCCACACACATCAACACCCCCCACAACCAACCCCCCCCCCACACACCAACCCCTCCCACACACACCAACCCCTCCACACACACACACCAACCCCCCCACACACACACACCAACCCCCCCACACACACCAACCCCCCCACACACAAACACACCAACCCCCCCCCACACACACCAACCCCCCCCCACACACACCAACCCCCCCCCACACACACACCAACCCCCACCCCACACACACCAACCCCCACCCCACACACACACCAACCCCCCCCATACACACACCAACCCCCACCCCACACACACACCAACCCCCACCCCACACACACACCAACCCCCACCCCACACACACACCAACCCCCACCCCACACACACACCAACCCCCACCCCACACACACACCAACCCCCACCCCACACACACACCAACCCCCACCCCACACACACACCAACCCCCACCCCACACACACACCAACCCCCACCCCACACACACACCAACCCCCACCCCACACACACACCAACCCCCACCCCACACACACACCAACCCCCACCCCACACACACACCAACCCCCACCCCACACACACACCAACCCCCACCCCACACACACACCAACCCCCACCCCACACACACACCAACCCCCCCCCATACACACACCAACCCCCACCCCACACACACACCAACCCCCACCCCACCCACACACCAACCCCCACCCCACCCCACACACACACCAACCCCCACCCCACACACACACCAACCCCCACCCCACACACACACCAACCCCCACCCCACACACACACCAACCCCCCCCCATACACACACCAACCCCCACCCCACACACACACCAACCCCCACCCCACACACACACCAACCCCCCCCCATACACACACACACACCAAGTGCCCCCCCCCCCCACACACACACACACACCAAGTGACCGTCCGCACACACATCAACCAAGTGACCGTCCGCACACACATCAACCAACCCCCACACCAACCCCCCCACCCCCACACACCACCCCCCCCACACACCAACCCCCCCCCACACACAACCCCCCCCCCACACACACACCCCAAGCGTCCCCCCCCACACTCACCCCACACACACACACACACACCACACCCCCCCCACCCCCACACACACTCCCCTCCCCACACACACACCAACACCCCCCCCACCCCCACACACACCAACCCCCACCCACACCAACCCCCACCCCCACACACACCAACCCCCCACCCCGCCACACACACACACACACCAACCCCCCACCCCGCCACACACACACACACACCAACCCCCCCACACACACACCAACCCCCCCACACACCACCAACCCCCCACACACACACCAACCCCCCACACACACACACCAACCCCCCACCCCACACACACACACACCAACCCCCCACCCCACACACACACACACCACCCCCCACCCCACACACACACACACCAAGCCCCCACCCACACACACACACACCAACCCCCCACCCCACACACACACACACCAACCCCCCACCCCACACACACACACACCAACCCCCCACCCCACACACACACGCACCAACCCCCCACCCCACACACACACGCACACACACCAACCCCCCACCCCACACACACACACACCAACCCCCCACCCCACACACACACACACCAACCCCCCACCCCACACACACACACACCAACCCCCCACCCCACACACACACACACCAACCCCCCACCCCACACACACACACACCAACCCCCCACCCCACACACACACACACACCAACCCCCCACCCCACACACACACACACACCACCCCCACCCACACACACACACACACACCAACCCCCCACCCCACACACACACACACACCAACCCCCCACCCCACACACACACACACCAACCCCCCAACCCACACACACACACACACCAACCCCCCACCCCACACACACACACCAACCCCCCACCCCACACACACACACCAACCCCCCACCCCACACACACCAACCCCCCACCCCACACACACACACCAACCCCCCACCCCACACACACACACCAACCCCCCACCCCACACACACACACCAACCCCCCACCCCACACACACACACCAACCCCCCACCCCACACACACACACACCAACCCCCCACCCCACACACACACACACCAACCCCCCACCCCACACACACACACACCAACCCCCTACCCCACACACACACACACCAACCCCCCACACACACACCAACCCCGCCCCCCACACACCAACCCCCCCCCCCACACACACACCAACCCCCCCCCCCACACACACACCAACCCCCCCCCACACACACACCAACCCCCCCCCACACACACACCAACCCCCCCCCCACACACACCCCAACCCCCCCCACACACACACCAACCCCCCCCCCCCACACACCAACCCCCCCCCCCACACACCAACCCCCCCCCCACACACACACCAACCCCCCCCCCACACACACACCAACCCCCCCCCCCACACACACATACACCAACCCCCCCCCCCCACACACACATACACCAACCCCCCCCCCCACACACACATACACCAACACCCCCCCACACACACATACACCAACACCCCCCCACACACACATACACCAACCCCTCCCCCCCACACACCACCCCCCCACACACACACCAGCCCCCCACACCACACACACACCCACCCCCACCCTGCACACACACAACCCAACTCCCTGCCCCACACACACACACCCCCCACACACACACCCCACACACACACACTCACACCTCCCCACCCCGCACACACACACACCCACACCCCGCCCCCAAACACACACACACCCCGCCCCCACACACACACCAACCCCGCCCCCACACACACACCAACCCCGCCCCCACACACACACCAACCCCCCCCACACAAACCCCCCCCCACACAAACCCCCCCCCCCACACACACACATACACCCCAACCCCCCCCCACACACACCCCAACCCCCCCCATACACACCCCAAACCCCCCCCCACACACACACACCCCCACACACCCCCCCCCCCACACACACACACGCGCCCCCCCCCACACACACACACGCGCCCCCCCCACACATACATACACACACACCCCTCCCCCACACACACATACACACACACCCCTCCCCCACACACACATACACACACACCCCTCCCCCACACACACATACACACACACCCCTCCCCCCCACACACACACCCCCCTCCCACACCATACACACACACCCCCCTCCCACACCATACACACACACCCCCCTCCCACACACACCACCCCCCCCACCACACCCACACCTCCTCCACACACACACACACACATACACCCCGCCACACACACACACCCCGCCCCACCCACACACACAAAAACACACATACACACCCCCCGGTTCAGCCCTCCCCACACACGCCCCCACCCCACAAAACCCCCACCTTCACCCCTCACTGTCAGATAGAGAGAGAAAGAGAGAGACACTGACAGAGACACTGACAGAAACACCTTCCCTTCACATAAAGATTGGACTTCTATTTTTTTATTTTTTATTGATTGGTTGCTTATTACTTTGGTCTTGGTGCTTTAGGTGCAGGGTTCCTTCTATTTTTTATTAATTAATTGCTTATTACTTTTTGTGCTTCGTAAAGGTACTGTTTTGTTTTGTGCTTATTGCTTTAAATGCATTTTGCTTCTTTAATGTTGTTGTGAAGGTGTTTATGGAAAATCCTCTAACTTCCATTCCCCCCTCCCATCCTTGTTGCGAGGTTGATGTGTCCTTTGTGTTTAATGCTCCCGCCCCACCCCCAGCTCTGGCTGTGCCTGCACTAAACTTATCTCTAGGTAAGGTTTTTCAGAACTTACAAAAGTGGACACTTACTCCATTCTAAGTTAGTTTGAAGTAAGTTTTCGCTGCCGAAACTTGCAAAACAGGCCGAAGTGGCTGGACACACCCCCTTTTGAAAAAAAATACCTGAACTAAAATGAACCTAAACTAACTCACTAGAACTGGAGCAAACTAAGTGCTGAGAATTGCGATTTCTAAGATACTCCAAACTAAACTAGTTGTTCCTAGAAAATTGGAGCAACTCCACCTGAAACTTGGCCCCCTAGAATGGAACCCCACTAGAAAACAGCCTTTCGAGAGGTGGGAGCAGCGTCGGAGCGGCCTATAAAAAGCCCAGCGGGAGCTCGAGAGTCAGCGGCAGTTGGCGAGAGGTGGGAGCAGCGTCGGAGCGGCCTATAAAAGGCGACCGGTGCAGCTACAGCGGGAGAGAAAGCAAAAAAGAAGTAGAAAGGAATCAAAAGGTGACGTCACAGCCAATGGGGTAAGTGATTGGCTGGTGATTGGTGAGTAGCTTTTCTTTTTATTTTTATATCAGTAAGTAAACTGTAACATTATTATTACCAATTTAAGTGTATCTAAGGGTTAAGGCATGGCAGGAGAGCTCGGTCACATGATATGTTCCTCCTGTGCCATGTGGGAACTCAGGGACACTTCTGGTGTCCCTGACGACTACGTGTGTAAGAAGTGTATCCGCCTCCATCTCCTGATGGACCGCGTTATGGAATTGGAGCCGAGGGTGGATTCACTCTGGAGCATCCACGATGCTGAGAATGACATAAGTGGCACGTGTAGTGAGCTGGTCTTACCGCATGAGAAGGATCCACAGCCAGCTAGGGAATGGAAGACCAGCAGGAAGAGTAGTACAAAGAAGGTAGTGCAGGGGTCCCATCTGGTCATCCCCCTGCAAAACAGATACACTGTTTTGAGTGCTGTTGAGGGAGATGACTCATTAGGGGAGAGCAACAGCAGCCAAGTTCATGGCACCGTGGCTGGCTCTGTTGTACAGGTGGGCATAAAAAAGAGTGGGAGAGCGATAGTGATAGGGGATTCAATCATAAGGGGAATAGATAGGCGTTTCTGCGGCCGCAATCGAGACTCCAGGATGGTATGTTGCCTCCCTGGTGCAAGGGTCAAGGATGTCTCCGAGCGAGTGCAGGACATTCTGAAAAGGGAGGGAGAACAGCCAGTTGTCATGGTGCACATTGGTACCAACGACATAGGTTTAAAAAAAAGGGATAAGGTCCTACGAGACGAATTTAAGGAGCTAGGAGTTAAATTAAAAAGTAGGACTTCAAAAGTAGTAATCTCGGGATTGCTACCAGTGCCACGTGCTAGTCAGGGTACGAATCACAGGATAGCACAGATGAAGGACTTTTAAGGAGCTCTTTCATAATGCGCAACAAAAATATATTCCAGTGAAACAGAAGGGCGGCAAGAGAAGAGATAACCAGCCGTGGATAACCAAGGAAATAAAGGAAAGTATCAAATCAAAGACCAATGCGTATAAGGTGGCCAAGGTTAGTGGGAAACTAGAGGATTGGGAAAATTTAAAAAAAACAATAAAGAAAGGGAAGATAGATTACGAAGGTAAACTTGCGCAAAACATAAAAACAGATAGTAAAAGCTTTTACAGATATATAAAATGGAAAAGAGTGACTAAAGTAAATGTTGGTCCCTTAGAAGATGAAAAGGGGGATTTAATAATGGGAAATGTGGAAATGGCTGAGACCTTAAACAATTATTTTGCTTTCGTCTTCACAGTGGAAGACACAAAAACCATGCCAAAAATTGCTGGTCATAGGAATGTGGGAAGGGAGGACCTTGAGATGATCACTATCACTCGGGAGGTAGTGCTGGACAGACTAATGGGACTCAAGGTAGACAAGTCCCCTGGTCCTGATGAAATGCATCCCAGGGTATTAAAAGAGATGGCGGAAGTTATAGCAGATGCATGTGTTATAATCTACCAAAATTCTCTGGACTCTGGGGAGGTACCAGCGGATTGGAGAGCAGCTAATGTAACGCCTCTGTTTAAAAAAGGGGGCAGGCAAAAGGCAGGTAACTATAGGCCGGTTAGTTTAACATCTGTAGTGGGGAAAATGCTTGAAACTATCATTAAGGAAGAAATAGCGGGACATCTGGATAGGAATAGTGCAATCAAGCAGACGCAGTATGGATTCATGAAAGGGAAATCATGTTTAACTAACTTACTGGAATTCTTTGAGGATATAACGAGCATGGTGGATAGAGGTGTACCGATGGATGTGGTGTATTTAGATTTCCAAAAGGCATTCGATAAGATACCACACAAAAGGTTAATGCAGAAGATAAAGGTACGCGGAGTCAGAGGAAATGTATTATAGCATGGATAGAGAATTGGCTAGCGAACAGAAAGCAGAGAGTCGGGATAAATGGGTCCTTTTCCGGTTGGAAATCAGTGGTTAGTGGTGTGCCACAGGGATCAGTGCTGGGACCACAACTGTTTGTAATATACATAGATGACCTGGAAGAGGGGACAGAGTGTAGTGCAACAAAATTTGCAGATGATACTAAGATTAGTGGGAAAGCGGGTTGTGTAGAGGACTCAGAGAGGCTGCAAGGAGATTTGGATAGGTTAAGCGAATGGGCTAAGGTTTGGCAGATGGAATACAATGTCGGAAAGTGTGAGGTCATCCACCTTGGGAAAAAAAACAGTAAAAGGGAATATTATTTGAATGGGGAGAAATTACAAAATGCTGTGGTGCAGAGGGACCTGGGGGTCCTTGTGCATGAATCCCAAAAGGTTAGTTTGCAGGTGCAGCAGGTAATCAGGAAGGCAAATGGAATGTTGGCCTTCATTGTGAAAGGGATGGAGTACAAAAGCAGGGAGGTGTTGCTGCAACTGTATCGGGTATTGGTAAGGCCGCACCTGGAGTACTGCGTGCAGTTTTGGTCACCTTACTTAAGGAAGCATATACTAGCTTTGGAAGGGGTACAGAGACGATTCACTCGGCTGATTCGAGAAATGAGGGGGTTACCTTATGATGATAGATTGAGTAGACTGGGTCTTTATTCCTTGGAGTTCAGAAGGATGAGGGGTGATCTTATAGAAACATTTAAAATCATGAAAGGGTTAGACAAGATAGAGGCAGAGAGGTTGTTTCCATTGGTGGGGGAGACTAGAACTAGGGGGCACAGCCTCAAAATACGGAGGAGCCAATTTAAAACCGAGTTGAGAAAGAATTTCTTCTCCCAGAGGGATTGTGAATCTGTGGAATTCTCTGCCCAAGGAAGCAGTTGAGGCTGGCTCATTGAATGTTTTCAAGTCAAAGATAGATAGATTTTTAACCAATAAGGGAATTAAGGGTTACGGGGAGAGGGCGGGTAAGTGGAACTGAGTCCACGACCAGATCAGCCATGATCTTATTGAATGGCGGAGCAGGCGCGAGGGGCTAGATGGCCTACTCCTGTTCCTAATTCTTATGTTCTTATGTTCTTATGTTCAGTCATAAAAGCACCCATCATCCATTTTCCTTTGCTTCCTGCCACTGAACCAATTATGGATCCAATTTTCCACTTTCTCTTGGATCCCATGGGCTATTACTTTTCTGAATAGTCTGCCATGTGGGACCTTGTCAAAAGCTTTGCTAAAATCCAAGAAGACTACATCAAATGTGCTACCCTCATCGACCCTCCTGTTACCTTCTCAAAAAATGTAATCAAATTAGTCAGACACGACCTTCCCTTAATAAATCTATGCTAACTGTCGTCAATTAATCCGTGCCTTTCTAAATGAAAATAAATACTGCCCCCTGAGAATTTTTACCAACAATTTTCCCACCACCAAGGTTAGGCTAACTGGCCTGTAATTACTTGGTCTATCCCCTTTTCCAACAATGGTACATTAGCAGTTCTACAGCACCACACCTGTAGCCAGAGAGGAATGGAAAATGATGGTCAGAGCCTCCGCTATCTTCCCTTACTTCTCTTAACAACCTGAGATACATTTCATCCGAGCATCAAAGATGCTAAACCCCTTAATACTTCCTCTCTCACTAGGTTTATCTCATCTAATATTTCACACTCCTCCTCAACTGCAGTATCTGCATCGTCTCTCTCTTTTGTGAAGACAGATGCAAAGCATTCATTAAGAACCATACCCACTTCTTACGCCTCCACACACACGTTACCTTTTTGGTCTCCAATAGGCCCTAATCTTTGTTTAGTTATCCTCTTGCTTTATTTCACGGCGAAATCGCATCTCTCGCAATAGAATCACGGCAGTTGCCAATATTGCAGCTGCTTTCTTTAGTCTGCAGTTGTACTAGTATCAGCCGTGATGGTAGTTCACTACTTAGCTTTTTCACACCTCAACATTTTTCTGCTTAGATGCAACTTATAAAAAAGGCCTAATTCACCAGCACTAAAGATACCTTTGGATTTAAAATGAAATAAAAGTTCAGACATTTTGCCATACACCCATGCTTTCTGTGGGAAGGCCACTTGATACCTCGTGTGAATCTAGACTTGACTGTGTTGCAATTGTTGAAACAATTGATGCACAATGCAAAAACAGAGTCAATTCCAAATTCTTTACAAATCACTTGCAACATCACTTTCAAACTTCCAACTGCCTAGCCTTTGGCCTTCTATTTTAACCAGATTCCAATATTTTTGGAGCTGTCAATTTGCTCAACCACTCCTTCACCTTCAACTTTGATACATTTGTTGCCAGAAAAACTTTTACTCTCTCTCATCCTGGTTGTTTCCACTGATAATGATCCCCACCTTCACTCTCTAAGAGTTAATATACAATTGTTTTTGCATCATCCTGGAGAGCAAAGATAGCCCCAACTTCTTTTCTCCAGTACCATCCGTCTCCTTGAATCCCTTTCTCCTGCCCCCTCTAAAACATACTTCTAACAACAGGTGCAAGGAGCTCATGGGATTCTTTGTCACCAAGACTGAAACTATCCATTCAACTGGCTCGGCTTCTACCTGCCCCATCCCCTTCCTCTTGCCCACCAAGTCAAACCTCCCGCAAGTTTCCAACCCTGGATCCCTATCTTTCTCTAATTTCTGTTATCTCCCATCATACCTTCTCTGAGATCATCCCATCTATTAGACCCCTCCTGTTCCTATGACCCTACTCTCACTAAACCATTGACCACCGAACTTTGCTACCGATCCCATGGTAGCGGACACTGTAAATGATTCCCCATTCCTCAGTTAATGTCCTCTTCTTTCAACACCAACACTACCCTGAAGAAAACCCACCCTATCTCCAATCTACCTTTTCTCTCCAAAGACCTTGAACATGTTGTTCTCCAAATCTATGCCCATCTTTCCCACACTTATGTTTTCATTTCTATCCCCAACACAGCACTAATTAATGTTGCAAATGATATCCTCTGTGACTGTGATTGTGGTGCACTATCCCTCTTCATCCTCTCTGTAGATTTTGACATGGTCAATCACACCATCCCCCTCCAAAGCCATCTATCGTGCAGCTCAGCGAGAGTACCCTCACCTGGTATCATTCTTATCTATCCAATCTCCAACATAGGCTTCTCTTCCTACCCCCACACCATTACCTCCAGAGTCGCTTGAGGATCGGTCCTTGGGCCCCTTCCTTTTCCTCATGTACATGCTATCCCTTGGCGACAGCATCTGCAGATATAGGGTTAGCTTCCATAAATACACCAGCAACATCCAATTCTACCTCTGCCATCCCTTTCAACCTCTCCTGCCTTGGTGGTGTTACAGACAGCTAGTCTGACATCCAGTCTTGGATGAGCCAGAATTTTCTCCAACTAAACATTGGGAAGATCAAATACATCAACTTCGGCCCCTGGCACAAACTCTGCTCTCTCCCCACAAGGCACTCCTCTGGCTCTGACTTCTTGTGCATCGCCCTTCCCTTTGCTACACTATTAGAAGCTATGTCCTCTCCTCTGTCACCTTGGTCCTATGCTATAGAATTTCCCCCGAAACCCCTCTGCTTCTTCAGCTTCCTTTCCTCCTTTAAGGCTCTCCTTAAGACCCACCTCTGACCAAACGTTTGGTCACTTTTCATAATATTGTCTCCTTAGGATCAGTATCCTTTTTTTAAAATTATGCCTACCTGAAGTGTCTTTAGACATTTTTCTACATTAAAGGCGTTATATAAATGCAAGCTATTATTTTTGTAGTTAAAGAGAGGGTAAGACTGCTCAGGGATGAAGGAGGCAGTCTAATAGCAGAGGATGAAGGTATGAAAGAGAAACTAAATAAATATTTTGCATCCATTTTTCCAAACCATGGTGAAATTGAGAACGTAAGTGTACTGGACAAGGATACAGAATATTAGCTAGAAGTAACTGTAGAACAGGAATTGGTTTTGAAGGCTGAATTTGATAGAGTGTGGCACCAAGGAGCCCTATTAAAACTGAAGTTGATGGAGATCAGTGGGAAAATTCTCCAGCACAAAGGAAGGTGGTTGTGGTTGTTGGAGGCCAATCATCTCAGCCCCAGGACATAGCTCCAAGAGTTCCTCAGGACAGCATCCTAGCCCCAACTATCTTCAGCTGCTTCATCAATGACCTTCTTCCATCACAAGTTCAGAAAGTGGTACTGTTTGCTGATAACAATGTTCAGCTCAATTTGCAATCCCTCAGATCATGAAGCAATACATGTCCACATGCAACAAGACCAGAACAACATGGGCTGATAAGTGGCAAGTAACATTTTGCCACACAAGTTCCAGGAAATGACCATCTCCAACAAGAGAGTGTCTAACCGTCCCCCCTTGATATTCAATGGCATTATCCAACATCCTGGGGGTCACCAGTAAAACTCAACTGGACCAGTCGCGTAAATGCCGTGGCTACTAGGGCAGGTCAGAGGCTGGCTATTCGGTGGCAAGTGGTTCACATCTTGACTCCCCAAAGCCTCTCCAATCTGTCTAGTCTCTCTACAAGAAAGTGTGATGGAATATGCTCCACTTGCTTGGATGCGTGCAACTGCAGCAATACCAGATAAGCTCACCACCATCCAGGACAAAGCAGTCCACTTGATCAGCCACCCATCCACCACCTCAATCATCGACCACTGCAGTTATAATGTGTACTATCAACATGATGCACTGCAGAAACTCGCCAAGGCTTCTCTGATAACATCTCCCAAATCTATGACCTTCACCACCTAGAAGAACAAGGATAGCAGGGTCCATAGTAACATCATTGCCTCCAAGGTCCCCTCCAAGTCACACCCTATCTCAACTTGGAAAATATCACCGTTGGGTCACAATCCTGGAACTCGCTACCCAACAGCATCATGGGAGTTCCTTCAATGGACTGCAATGGTTCAAGAAGGTGGCCCACCATCACCGTCTAAAGGGATGGGCAATAAATGCTGATGTTGCTAGCGATGCCAATATCCCGAGAATGTTTTTTTTTTAATTATGTTGCACTGATGGCATACACCTGAGGCTACTAATGGCTCTGGCCACAAATTTGCAAACCTCAATAATACAAATTATCCATAGGGACTAGAGAATAGCCAATCCAACACGCTTGCTCAAGAAAGGAGAGAAGCATAAACTGAGTGACTACAGATCAGTTAATCTAATATCAATTAAGGACAATCAACTCGGGGTCGAAATTCACCGTCCCCAAAGAGACAGCTACCGTGGGTTTTGGGCAGCCGATCGAAAAAAAATCAGTCGGCTAGTTTTCCCTCCCCGAGCCATATTCTGCTTGGGGCGGGGGGTTTCAGCAGTGCTCACTTCCGCCAGAAACAGTGGGGTGAAGCCGGAGTAAAGGAAGATTTTCGTGCGGTGAGGGAAGCAGCGGCCGGGCCACTGGAAAACGGCCACCTATAAAAATGTAGGACTTCTTCAGGCAGTGCCCCGCGAGGTATTCAAGTCGGTGCTTGAATGCGACACCGCCGGAGTGTTGTCGCGATCGGGGCCCTTTAGCAAGAAAATAGTTTCATAAAGTTTTGATTTGAATTTAAAGTGAAATAAGTTGGAGTAATTGTTTTGGCTTCATTAAACCTGCTGACTGCTGCTCAGAGGTTTTGACAGACTTTTGTAGAACTTTCACTTCTGGATGTTTAGTGGAGGCTTGTAGGCCTCATTGTGGGCTGCAGAGACCTGCTTGCAGGGTTCACCCTGAGGATGGGAGGAGTGTTGGGAGGGCGACACCTCGTACACCTGGTCAGAAGCAGGGCGGCACGCTGGAGAAGGCGTCGCCATCAGCGTCGTGCAGAGAGACAGCGGACAAGGGAGGCAGCAGTCATGGCTGCACAACCAAGAGAAGGGCGTGCAGATGTGCACAGACCTGCAGCTAGAGAAAGTGGCCAGGAGGTAGATGGCATCAAGAGGAAGGTAGAGGGATGCTGCCCACTCCCTCCAAATACTGGGTGAAGCCTTTCCAGCAAGAGCTTCCACAGGAGCCTGAGAATGAGGAGGACCAGGGATGGCCAGCTGGAGGTGGCCAATGCAGACGTGGGGGAAGGAGGCCATACCCTCAAAAGGGTCTACAGACCTCAGTTCGCCTTCCTCCAGCTCACTGATGAGCAATGCCTGCGAAGGCTACGACTTTGGACAGAAGTACTGAGGGAGCTCTGAATTGTCCTAAGAAAGAACCTGCAGCCTCAAACACGCCTCAGGACCGCCCTCACCATGGAGATCAAGGTCACCATTGCCTTGAAATTTTACGCGACGGGTTCTTTCCAGTCTGCCACTGCAGACATTGGCAACGTCTCACAATTCTCGACACATCGATGCATCCGGCAGGTCACAGATGCACTGTGCAGGAGAAGGGTCCAGTATATATCCTTCCTGATGTCAATGGACAAACAGGTGGAGCGGCAGGCCAGATTTGCCCGAATGGCAGGATTCCCGAGGGTGCCGGGTGCCATTGACTGCACACACGTTGGGCTGAGGGTGCCACATCATCATCCCGAGATCTTTGTGAACGTGCAGCTCGTATGTGACCACCAGCGTCGGATCCTGGCAGTTGATGCGAGGTACCCAGGCAGCAGCCATGATTTATTCATTCTGCGCCAGACCAGTGTGCTCGCCGTCTTCATCGGCCTGATTCGGGATTGCGGTTGGCTGCGGCGTCGTGGTGGTCGTCGTGGATGAGGATGAGGAGACACAGCAGGAGGAGGAGGATCCCCGTCGCCCCAGAGCTAGGAGGCGACGTCCCCACCGCAACCCTGGCAGGGAGGTGCAGCTGCGTCTCATAGTTGCTCACTTCAGATAACCCCATTCACACATGACCCTTCAGCTCTCACTTTCAATGGCCATCACAATGAGTGCCTTAATGCAGAATTGCTCACTCCCAGATGAAACACCTGGCCAGATAGATGTGCCAAAAATAAAGATTTATCAATTTATTCAACTCAATGCAAAAACAGACCATAAAGAACAATATAATAGTGTTGTCATTTTTTACCCATGTGCATCTCTCTATAATACCTGTTATGCGTGACTACCCTGACACTACGCCGAACTGTCATCCCTGTGGCTGCAACATGAGTCTGGGAAGGCTGCTGTGGTTGTTGTCTGGGACCAAAAGCTGCCCTCTAAGATGGTCTGGAACACCTCTGGGCCTGGAAGGGCCGGGTGCAGACTGGCCAGCACCCTCCTGGGAGGATGCGTCCTCACATATATGGAGGTGCCTGACACCTCCCCTGCAATCTCCCTCCATGCATTATGTACTGGCGGTCTGCCAGGTCTCCCCACGTCAGGAAAAAGTATTCTTTTATTCTCCACACTGTCCATCAGTGTCTCCAGCTCTATCAGTAAACCTGTTGGCTCTCCTTGCACCTCTTACACCAGCCATCCTTCCAACCTCAGGGCCTTGCTGCAAACCCTGGCCTTTGAGCAGCTGGCTTGTTAGAAACCCTTACCTGCATGTTGAATTTCTCAGTGATGATAACGCTCAAATTAAGACAGCCACACCGCTGAAAAATCCACTTTGGAAGGGTTCATTGGCGCTGGAACCCATTTGTTCACTTTTGGAGCTGAATATGGGGTGGCCCAGCCACAAAAACATTTTGCCGCTAATGGTCACAAAAAGGTGGGGGGGAGCACCAACTTTCCAGCGGTACTGAATTTCGGGTCGCTCATATTTGACAAACTTATTTGTTTTGAAGCGGTGACTAATTGGATAAAGGTATATAGAAAGGTAGATGGCTCCTGGCCTGGCAGCTCTTGACTAAGCTCCTCTCCCCTGAACTCTAACCTTATCCATTGCCTTCCTTTGTTCTCTCTCCTTCAATCTCCTCTCTTCCATTGCATAAGATTCCCTGGTTCTCATTGTGGATGCATTTTAGCCCAAACTACAAGTTCAAGCTACCTGTGCAGGGCTCATTGCCCAATTCCCTGACCCTGCTTGTTTTTTGTTTTCACTGTACTCTATTTAACAGCTAGCTGGAACTCTGCTCAAATTTAACTTCCCAATTCCTAGATTTCTCTGCCATCAGGACTACACTGCAAGACTCAGGGGCTGTGACTCTGCTTTACTACTTAGTCATTTCAGGTTTTAAGGTATTCCCCACCTACTGCAGTTACCTGCTGAGCTTCTGACTAATTCAGTGCACTGCCGATTTCTTAGCTTTGTCTGCTGCTGCATGGGTTCTGGACAGAAATCCACTTTCTCCTGGGCCAGTGCATTTCTTCACTGCTTCCATACAATGTACTGATCTCCAACTTTGCTGCCCATTTCTACAGAGACTGTATTCTCTGCTGAGTCATCTTGATTCTAGTATCTGACTTGCTGCATCCTCAGTTTTCTGCTCCTCTGCTGGGAATTTTTCACATTAGTTCTGATCTGTTTCTGCTGGTTCCCATCCCGTTCTGGTTTCTGCTCCACTGTTGCCAAATGATCTTTTTGCTGCTGTTTTACGCCTGCTTTCAATTGTCGTTAATTACATTCACCATTCCACTGCTATACTGGATCCGTTCATGTGCACTACTAATCACCAAGGCCACTTCTCACCTCCGCTCGATTCCTGGATCAACCTATGCTGGTTCATGGTCGAGTCTCCATGTCTCCTTGGCTATCCATTTTCCATGAGCAGTGCACCCACTAATACTCTGCCCCTCAAACAGTTCCTGGTCTCACTCGCCCTCCACACCCGTTTCCAAACTTGGACATTAGTTCATCGGTACTCCAAGCTGACTCCACCCCATCTATATTATTAGATTCCAACTGGACGATTATAGTGCCCTCCTGATTGGCCTTCCATCATCCACTCCATAAACTTGAGATCATCCAAAACTCTGCTGCCAGTAACCTAACCAATGCCAGGTCCCGCTCACCCATCACCAGCGCATGCTGAGTTATGCTCAAAACCCTTTATGGCCTTACAACCCTATGTTTGTATCCTCCTCCAGCCTTACAACCCTCCAAGAACTCTGCGTTCCTCCAACTCTGCACTCTTGTGCATCCCCCACTCACTTCGCCCTACCACTGGGGGCAGTGTCTTCAGTCATTTAAGCCCCAAGCTCTGTAATTCCCGCACTAAACCTCATCACCTTTCCACCGGCTTTAAAATGCTTCTCAAAACCTAGCTCTTTGACCAAGGTTTCAGCTACCCATTCTAATACCTTCTTCTTTGGCATGGTGTCAATTTCTGTCTGATTCCGCTCCTGTGAAGCGCCATAGGACATTTTCCCACGTTAAAGGCGCTGCATACATGCAAGTTATTGTTGTAATGTATTTGGATCTTCAGAAGGTGTTCGATAAGGTGTCTCATAAGAGGCTCATCAGGCATTTGGTATAAGGGGAAATGTAGCACCATGGATATAAAGTTAGTTGATAGACAGGAAACAAAGACTTTGAAGTAAATGGATGTTGCTCAGACTGAGAAGACTTGGAAGTTGCGTGCCCCGAGGTTCTGTGTTGTCCTCACATTTGTTTTCACTCTATAAAAGATGATTTGGACTTGGGTATAGGGAACATGATTTCAAAATGTGCTGACAACTCAAAGTAAGCAGTTTGTCAAACAGTAAAGTGGACTGTAAAAGACTTCAGGAAGACAGATATGTTAGTGGAATGAGCAGAAGGTGGTAGATGCAATTTGACATGACTAAATGTGAGGTAATACATTTTGGGAGAAAAAAATACAAGGAATGGGATTATATGCTCAATGGAAAGACATTGAAGGGTGGAGAGAGATCTAGAGGGTCAAGTGCAACTGAAAATGCAAGCACAAGTAGATATAGCCATAAAAAGGCCAAGAGAATTTGGGGTTTAATAAATAGGGTCATAGAGGACAAGAATAAAAATATGATGAACTTACAAAAAACACTGGTTAGGCTATGGTTAGAATTACTATGAAAAATTGAGAGAGAAGATATTGGCCTCGATTTTGTGGTCAGCGGTGAATGAACAGTGTTTTTATGCTTACAGCTGCCCACAGACATATCGTGGGCTTTTGAGCGGTAACCTACAGTCATCGGGAGTCTGATACAGCGCGGCACGCTCTACAGGGGACGTGGGACCAGTGTGAACAGGGAAAGCAACTATGTACCTCTTCAACCAATCAGATTGCAGAATCCTTGCTGAGGCATGCAGACTCTAAACCAGGAAGTGCAAGTTAGATTCAACATAAAATCATGTACAGCAAGGGAAATAAAGAGAGGGAAAGAAAGATGGGATTAAGAGAGATAAAAGAGACAGAAAGTAAGTCAAAAATATATTTTTTTTAATTCTCCAACTGTAATTAAAATCTGAAGGAATGAGACTCCATTTGTAATTGTACATTTTCAGTGCTACAGAAGTTGTTTGCTGTAATTAAGACTTATCACGGTGTTAAAAATTCACTTACACTTAAATGGACAAGCCCCAACTTTTTCTGGTGTGTAGTGGGTATCTAGTGGATAAGTACTGCAACTTTACGTCCTTCATATTTTAATGATGAATCACTTGGTGAGGTACCGATGTTGCTGTTCTGGAGGAGCAGGGCAACTCGGACAGCAACTTCCTGATTTCCAGGTTCAACTGCGTATGTGCGGACACCGGAAATTGCTGCTCGACTGACTCCAGAAAAACGGTGAGTGCTGATAGCCATGGAATGCATTGTCCCAGAAGGCCAAATATGCAAAGTCAACAAGGTATTTAAAAAGTAGAAAGATACTTACTTAGAAAGTAAGGACATTAAGAATATGGAGAAAATGCAGGGAAATTAGGTTAAATAGCAAGAGCTGCCATACCTAACTGAAATGGCAGAGCAGAGCAGAGATGGGCAGAATAGCCTACTCCGCTTCCCATGTTTCTATACAATCATAAGCAAACAATCTATCTACCACATTGGGATTTCTTAAAAGTATTAATGACTGGGGGGCTGGGGGAATGGAAATCAATGGACAAGTCCCCATTACAGCAAATTTTTTTGAAATACTCACCTCTTTAATTAGGAGTGTAAATACTGAAGGCACTTTGACTTCAACTTCATTCACACCAAAAAACAGTTTTCTGCATAGAAATAAAAGTCAACCATACAATTTAGTATAATAATAAGCAATGTTCCATAAACTCTCCAACTTGTACACAGCCACAATTTCCTACCTGGCCATATTGTGCTCATTTTTAAGAATTAATGACCAATTTGGTTTACAAACATTTTTGAAGTGCATACTTTCAATTTTCTTAAAGAAAAAGAGACGCTATTTGCTCACCACGGGTGCAATAAACCTAATTTTTCAACTTGGGGTTTCTTCTGTATGGGTTTAATCTATATATGTTAAGGAATATATTTGTATATTTGCTAATTATCCTTGTACCCATGTATGAGGGTATAGTCTCAAACATAGGAGAGTGAAAAAACAGTTTAGACTGCTACTTTATGCAAAGGATGGTGAATGTATGTAATGGACTGCAAAACATTGGTCTGCTTTTGATATTCTCTTGGGTTCAGCAGTCGGGTCACCCCGCCGTATGACTTGCATTCAGGCCATACTGCCTAATATCTAACCATATAATAGCATAACCAGAGAACATAACAACAGTGCCTCCTTATGATCTAAACTGGATATTGTGTCTTTCATTTCTGCCCTTGTGTACTTCTCCAATATTTCAGTATGCAGACTGAACACACTTCAGTGAGATGAGGCCAGATACGAATCATTAAGCTACTTTATTTTGCATACAGGAGGTGAATATACCAGAGTAAACGTTATAATGAAAACTCACGTCACTTAACTTCTTGTGAATCATTTTCCTAAGTTAGTGGGCTAACTTAACTTTTCCTGGTCAGCCTTCTGCTTCAGACCAGCACTGAGCTCCCAGACCCAAGAAGACCGAGTGACTGACCGATCTCCAACATGGCTTTTTCTCTTCTTTTTGTTACTTCGGACCATAGAAGTGGGTGGGCTGTCTCTCCAATCTCTAACCCATTCAGTGACTTGCCCATCAATGAAACCAGCATCCCCTCAACCACACAAAAGTGGACCATTGGCGGATACACCATGCTGGGCTCAAATGAATAGATTATCCCAACAATAATATATGCGGATGTTTAGAGGAAGCCGGAGACTAAATAAGTAACTATTGTCCCTGTTCATTGTGTAAACACATCTTCAATGCCTTGCTCATTAACATTGAACCATATTATTTTTGTCCCCAAGGTGGCTTAGTTATATATCAACTAAAATCTGCTGTATTGATTTTCTGCTACTGTTTAATTTTCACTTTTAATATATCTGAAGTCACAAGATCTAATAGAGTGTGTATTCTTCCACTATACAAAGAATAGGGGAGGACAAGAGGACTTGTGTTAATTCCAGTAAGTTAATTACAGTATTGAGGATATCTGTTAAACACCTGGGTAACAATACACGACTATATATTGGGCACTTAAGCATTCACGAGAGAAATATCTGATGAACACTAACATCATAACTGCAATTGCACATGAAGCTCTGGGGAAGAGAGATGGAATCAAACATTCAATAAATACTGATAGGCTACTGACTAGAGCTGTGCCAGCCAGCCAGCACTCGGCCTACATATAACATTAACTTCTATGTTTCCAATAAATACGCTCCCTTTGAAAACACAGGAAAAAGTTGACCAGTTAAGTTGCAGCATATTGTGCTTGGCCAGACCTTGAGTAGCTGCATCACACATGTCTGGACTTGCCACCTCAAGCTGATTTGAATCCATCTCCCAGAACTGCCGCAAAGTTGGGAGTGATTCCTCCCAGAACACCTCAGATGGTCCAGAAAGCCATGCTATGCTGCAAAAAGCTTCAGAAACAGGAGAATCAGAAATGTTGGCCATACTTAAAATGTTCATAGCCTGAATCCTCTGACAATTAGAAATACAAACTGAGAAAAAAAAAATCCAAGGTAATTTTCCACATGAAAATGGCAGCAGAGGGTGTCCAAATGTCAATAATGGGGGAAAGTCACTTGTAACAAAACAAATAATTTGCATTTTATATATCGTTTTATGTCCTCATGACATTCCAAAGCTTTGTATAACTAGTGAATTTACTTTAGAAGTGCAATCACTGTTGTTATGCAGGCAAATGCAACACCCAATTTGAATTTGTGCACAGCAAAAGTTCCACAAACAGCAAATGAAATGAATGGCCAGTTCATCTGTTTTTCATAGTGTTTTTTGAGGGAGAGGAATATTGGCCTGGGCACCTACTCTTCAAATAATGCCATGGCTCTTTTATAGCGATTGAACTGTCAGAATAGGCCTCATCTCAAAAACAACACCTCTGAAAAAGTACACATTAAGTTGTTGGAGTTGATTCAACACAATTTTTTTTAAATTACAGACCAAAATGCACCTTAACATTATTGCTTGCAAGTTTCTACCCTTCATTCCCCCCCACTTCCTAAGTACTGCACTGAGGTGTCATATAGATTATGTAGTCAATTCTGCAGTCGAGTTTAAGCTCACAATCTACTGATTTAGGAGGAGGAGTTCTACCAACTGAACCAAGCTGGAAGGGCAGTACTTTATATGGTGCAGGAAAAAAGGATTACTTGCGTAACACTGTAGTGTCAAAAGACTATGGAGATAACCACACAATCCCAGGCTTCCAGCAGAGAGCTGTGCTCACAGGGACAAATTAAATCGTTTCAAAAAATACACCAATTACCTAAAAAATATTATAGCTTTATAAAAATAAAACAGTATGAACACAAATAAATGAAGAACTACAAAAAAAAATCAGGATAATAACCTAGGGGAAACACTGTCTCAAGTGCAAAGGTGCAAAAATGTAAGTCTGCCAATGTGCTCAAATCTGTAGAATAGAATTACTTTTTTGCCTATCTTCATAAATCAATCAAGTTTCAATAGTCTAATTCAGGTCATAAGCCAGAAAGAGGTGCTTGTAAATTGGTATGTGTACACCTGCTGACAGTGTAGCCTCTGAGGAGATATGGTGCTGCATGTTTAAAAAGAGGCAGCTGTAATTACTTTTCTAACCTAAGCTAACACATAGTAAAAACCTCCTGGAAGAGACAACACAGTGTAACTAATGTAAAATGTAATAAAGATGTTTCAAAGTAGTCTATGAAGTAAATAGTGAAACTGCAACCGGTCATAACTAATTACTGATTACTAATGTTAACATGTAAAGACAAATCACAGGTGTGTTAAAAAAATACTAAAGGAAATCAAACTAATTGTAAATCCAATTGTTGAATATGTTAAAGATGAACAATGCAGAAGAGCAAATTTATGAACAGATTTAATAATGCTTTACCGATATTCCTCCAGCTCTTTACTCAGTCCTTTACTGTGATGGTTATGAATAGCAGACCATGAAACACCCTCAGTCAGTCCCCTGGGAAATTAAAAAAGGAAGAATATCACAATTTTCTATGGTTAATGTATTTATTATTAAACATTCATGAACAAAACATAAAATTATTCATGCTGCAGTCATGTGACAAAGATTTCATTTTAAAGAGGTCAGATTTTAATTTACTAAACCAATTAAAACGGTTGTCATATGTACAATTGATGTACAATAAGACTTTTAGATTGGCCTTTTAAAAGTTAAATGATCTTACTTTAGGTCTTTAAAATTTTGTAAGAAGTTGTTCCAGAAGTATGTTACACTGCAATGTACAAAATAACGAACCTGAAAAGCAACAGTAAGAATATTGACATTAAATTCAATAAAGTGTTAAAATGAATAATAAAATAACCAACTATACCCAACATAAAATGCATAATAGTGCAGCATTAAAAGTACACATTGTTAAGCTGTTGGGGTTGTTCCTATACAAATTAAATAAAACATACATATCCAATAGGCATTTTTAACTTTTGGTACTCTCCTCCTCCTTTACCCTCGGTTTTACATTAATCTAATTGTTTGATGATTAAAGTTCCCTCTGTGACTTCAATGCTGTTTCTGTATCCAAATAGCTTTCTTATACTCCTGGATAGGACACAATAAAAACTTGTCATAGCATAAGAACATAATAAATAGGAGCAGGAGTAGGACATTTGGCCCTTCGAGCCTGCTCTGCCATTTAATAAGATCATGGTTGATCTGATCTTGGGCTCAGCTCCACTTCCCTGCCCGCTCCCCATAACCCTTCACTCTCTTAATCGCTCAAAAATCTGTCTACCTCCATCATAAATATATTCAATGACACAGCCTCCACAGCTCACTGGGACAGAGAATTCCACAGATTTACGACACTCAGAGAAGAAATTCCTCCTCATCGAATTCTAAATAGGCGACCCCTTATTCTGAAACTATGGGCCCAAGTTTCCACACGAAAAAAAACGGGCGCCCCTCCGAGCTGGGCGCCCGTTTTTCGCGCCTAAAACGGCGCCTAAAAAAAAACTCGCGATTCTCGAGCGCTTTGCAGCTCCTTGTCTGCCTGGCGCGGCGCCCAGGGGGGCGGAGCCTACACTCGCACCAATTTTGTAAGTGGGAGGGGGCGGGTACTATTTAAATTAGTTTTTTTCCTGCCGGCAACGCTGCGCGTGCGCGTTGGAGCGTTCGCGCACGGGCAGTGTGAAAAAAACATTGGCACTCGGCCATTTTTGTAGTTCTTTGTAGCTGTTTAGTTTTTGAACATTTTTTTATAAAAGTACATTGCCATCAGCACATCAGCACTGAGGCTTCTTGCAGCAGTGAGAAGGCTGCAGGAAGCCTCAGAAAGTTGAGCCAGCCGTTTCCCGACGACCTCCCCCTTTTGCCGTCGGGAAATGGCTCCTCAATTTTTGAGGCTTCCTGCAGCCTTCTCTCTTTCGCGCCCCCCCCGCGTTCGGTCGGCTCCCTCCCTTCCCCCCCGCCCTGCGTTCGGTCGGCTCCCTTCCCTCTCCCCCCCGCCGCGTTCGGTCGGCTCTCTCCCTCCCGCGTTCGGTCGGCTCCCTTCCCCCACCCCCCGCCCCGCGTTCGGTCGGCTCTCTCCCTCCCGCGTTCGGTCGGCTCCCTTCCCTCCACCCCGCCCCCCGCGTTCGGTCGGCTCTCTCCCTCCCGCGTTCGGTCGGCTCCCCCCCCCCCCCCCCCGCGTTCGGTCGGCTCCCTCCCTTCCCCCCCGCCCTGCGTTCGGTCGGCTCCCTTCCCTCTCCCCCCGCCGCGTTCGGTTGGCTCTCTCCCTCCCGCGTTCGGTCGGCTCCTTTCCCTCCCCCCCCACCCCCCCGCGTTCGGTCGGCTCTCTCCCTCCCGCGTTCGGTCGGCTCCCCCCCCCCCACAGCGTTCGGTCGGCTCCCCCCCCCCCCACAACGTTCGGTCGGCTTCTCCCCCCCCCCGCGTTCGGTCGGCTCTCCCCCCACCCCGCGTTCGGTCGGCTCCCCCCACCCCGCGTTCGGTCGGCTCCCTCCCCCCCCCCACCCTCCCCGCGTTCGGTCGGCTCTCCCCCCACCCCGCGTTCGGTTGGCTCCCTCCCCCCCCCCCCCCCCGCGTTCGGTCGGCTCCGCCCCCCCGCGTTCGGTCGGCTCTCCCCCCCCCTCCACGCATTTGGTCGGCTCTCCCCCCCCTCCCCGCGTTCGGTCGGCTCCCCCCCACCCTGCGTTCGGTCGGCTCCCTCCTCCCCTCCCTCCCGTCCGCGTTCGGTAACGGCTGCCTCGTTTTGTGAGGCTTGCTGCAGCATTCTCCCTGGCTGAAGCACTTTCACACAGGTAGGAAGATGGTTTAATCTTTTCTTTGCTTATAAATGTTTATTCAGGTTGGATTTATTTGTACAATAATTGTATAAGTATAAATAAGGATTTATTGTAGAATTTAATGAGTTCCCCTCCCCCCCACCTCATTCTGGACGCCTGATTTGTAACCTGCGCCTGATTTTTTAATGTGTAGAACAGATTTTTTCAGTTCTACAAAAATCTTCACTTGCTCCATTCTACTTTAGTTTGGAGTACGTTTTCACTGTGGAAACTTTCAAATCAGGCGTCAGTGGCCGGACACGCCCCCTTTTGAAGAAAAAAATTCTGTTCCAAAGTAGAACTGTTCTACCTGACTAGAACTGCAGAAAAAAAAATGTGGAGAATTGCGATTTCTAAGATAGTCCGTTCTCCACCAGTTGCTCCTAAAAATCAGCCGCAAATCATGTGGAAACTTGGGCCCTATGTCCCCTAGTTCTAGATTCCCCATGAGCTGAAAGATCCTCTTCTGCATCTATCTTATCGAGCCCCCTCAGTATCTTATATGTTTCAATAAAATCACCTCTCATTCTTCTAAACTCCAATGAGTATAGGCACAACCTGCTCAACCTTTCTTCACAAATCAACCCCATCATCTCAGGAATCAACCGAGTGATCCTTCTCTGAACTGCCTCCAATGCAAGTATATCCCGCCTTAAATAAGGAGACCAAAACTGTATGCAGTATTCTAGGTGTGGCCTCACCAATACCCTGTACAGTTGTAGCAGGACTTCCCTACTTTTATACTCCATCCCCTTTGCAATAAAGGCCAACATTCTATTTGCCTTCCTGATTACTTGCTGTACCTGCATACTAACTTTTTGTGTTTCATGCACAAGGACCCCCAGGTCCCTCTGTACTGCAGTACATTGTAATTTTTGTCCATTTAAATAATAATTTGCTTTTTTTATTTTTCCTGCCAAAGTGAATAACCTCACACTTTCCTACATTATACTCCATCTGCCTAATGTTTGCCCACTCAATTAGCCTGTCTATATTCCTTTGCAGATTTGTTTTGTCCTCCTCACAACTTGCTTTTCCACCCGTCTTTGTATCATCAGCAAACTTGGCTACATTACACTTGGTCCCTTCATCCATGTCATTAATAGATTGTAAATAGTTGAGGCCCCAGCACTGATCCCTGTGGCACCCCACTAGTTACCGCTTGCCAACCGGAAAATTACCCATTTATCTCGACTCTCTGTTTTTCATTAGTTAGCCAATCCACTATCCATACCAATATATTACCCCCAACCCCATGAGCTTTTATCTTGTGCAGTAACCTTTTATGTGGCACCTGAGTGAATGCCTTCTGTAAATCAAAATACACCGGTTCCCCCTTATCTACCCTGCTCGTTACATCCTCAAAGAACTCCAGCAAATTTGTCAAACATGATTTCCCTTTCATAAAACTATGCTGACTCTGCTTGACTGTATTTTGCTTTTCCAAATGTCCTACTACTGCTTCCTTAATAATGGACTCCAGCATTTTCCCAATGACAGATGTTAGGCTAACTGGTCTATAGTTTCCTGCTTTCAGTCTGCCTCCTTTTTTAAATAGAAGCATTACATTTGCGGTTTTCCAATCCGCTGGGACCTCTCCAGAATCCAGGGAATTTTACAACCAATGCATCGACTATCTGCAGCCACTTCTTTTAAGACCTGAGGATGCAAGCCACCAGATCCAGGGTTAGACCCATTATTTTACCGAGTACTTTTTCTTTAGTGATAGTGATTGTTTTAACTTCCTCCCTTCCTTTAACCCCTTGCTTATCCATTATTGGAATGTTTTTGGTGTCTTCTACCATGAAGACCGATACAAAATATTTGTTCAAAGTCTCTGCCATTTCCCTGTTCCCCATTATTATTTCCCCAGTTTCTAAGGGATGAACGTTTACTTTAGCTACTCTCTTCCTTTTTATATACCTGTCGAAACTTTTACCATGTGTTTTTATATTTCTTGCTCGTTTACTCTCATAATCCATCTTCCCCCTCTATTATTTTTTTAGTCTTCCTTTGCTGGTTTTTAAAATTTCCTAATCCTCTGGCCTCCCACTAATTTTGGCCACTTTGTACGCCATTGTTTTCAATTTGATACCATCCTTTACTTCTTTAGTTAGCCACAGATGGTTCTCCCTTCCCTTAAAGTCTTTCCTTCTCACTAGAATATATTTTTGTTGAGAGTTATGAAATATCTCCTTAAACGTCTGCCACTGCTTATCAACCGTCTTACACTTTAATCTATTTTCCCAGTCCACTTTAGCCAACTCTGCCTTTGTAGTCTCTTTTATTTAACATCAGGACACTGCTTTGAGATCCAACTTTCTCACCTGCCAACTGAATTTGAAATTCAACCATGCTATGTTCTTTCTTTCCTAGAGAATCCTTTATTATGAGATAATAGAAACATAGAAAATAGGTGCAGGAGTAGGCCATTCGGCCCTTCGAGCCTGCACCACCATTCAAGATCATGGCCTCAGTACCTCTTTCCTGCTTTCTCTCCATACCCCTTGATCCCCTGAGCCGTAAGGGCCATATCTAACTCCCTCTTGAATATATCCAATGAACTGCATCAACAATGCTCTGCGGCAGGGAATTCCACAGGTTAACAACTCTGAGTGAAGAAGTTTCTCCTCATCTCAATCCTAAATGGCCTACCCCTTATCCTAAGACTGTGTCCCTTGGTTACGGACTTCCCCATCATCGGGAACATTCTTCCCGCATCTAACCTGTCCCGTCCCATCAGAATCTTGCATGTTTCTATGAGATCCCCTCTCATTCTTCTAAACTCCAATGTATAAAGGCCCAGTTGATCCAGTCTCTCCTCGTACGTCAGTCCAGCCATCCCGGGAATCAGTCTGGTGAACCTTCGCTGCACTCTCTCAATAGTAAAAACATCCTTCCTCAGATTAGGAGACCAAAACTGAACACAATATTCCAGGTGAGGCCTCCCTGCTCCTATACTCAAATCCCCTAGCTATGAAGGCTAACATACCATTTGCCTTCTTTACCTGAATGCCAACTTTCAATGACTGGTGAACCATGACATCCAGGTCTCGTTGCACCTCCCCTTTTCCTAATCTGCTACCATTTAGAGAATATTCTGTCTTTGTGTCTTTGCCCCCAAAGTTGATAACCTCACATTTATCCACATTATACTGCATCTGCCATGCATTTGCCCACTCACCTAACCTGTCTAAGTCACCCTGCAGCCTTTTAGCGTCCCCCTCACAGCTCACACCGCCACCCAGTTTAGTGTCATCTTGGAGATATTACACTCAGTTCCTTCATCCAAATCATTGATGTATATTGTAAAGAGCTGGGGTCCCAGCACTGAGTCCTGCGGCACTCCACTAGTCACTGCCTGCCATTCTGATTCTCTGCTTCCTGTCTGCCAACCAGTTCTCTATCCACGTCAGTATATTACCCCCAATACCATGTGCTTTGATTTTGCACACCAATCACTTGTGTGGGACCTTGTCAAAAGCCTTTTGAAAGTCCAAATACACCACATCCACTGGTTCTCCCTTGTCCACTCTAGTAGTTACATCCTCAAAAAATTCCAGATTTTTCAAGCACGATTTCCCTTTCATAAATCCATGCTGACATGGACCGATCCTGTCACTGCTTTCCAAATGCGCTGCTATTTCATCCTTAATAACTGATTCCAACATTTTCCCCACCACTGATGTCAGACTAACCGGTCTATAATTACCCGCTTTCTCTCTCCCTCACTTTATAAAAAGTGGTGTTACATTAGCTACCCTTCAGTCCATAGGAACTGATTCCAACTCGACAGACTGTTGGAAAATGATCACCAATGCATCCACTATTTCTAGGGCCACTTCCTTAAGTACTCTGGGATGCAGACTATGAGGCCCCGGGGATTTATCGGCCTTCAATCCCATCAATTTCCCTAACACAATTTCTCGCCTAATAAGGATATCCTTCAGTTCCTCCTTCTCACTCGACCCTCGGTCCCCTAGTACTTCCGGAAGTTTATTTGTGTCTTCCTTCGTGAAGACAGAACCAAAGTATTTGTTCAATTGGTCTGCCATTTCTTTGTTCCCAGTTATAAATTCACCTGAATCTGACTGCAAGGGACCTACGTTTGTCTTCACTAATCTTTTTCTCTTCACATATCTATAGAAGCTTTTGCAGTCAGTTTTTATGTTCCCGGCAAGCTTCTTCTCATACTCTATTTTCCCCCTCTTAATTAAACCCTTTGTCCTCCTCTGCTGAATTCTAAATTTCTCCCAGTCCTCAGGTCTGCTGCTTTTTCTGGCCAATTTATATGCCTCTTCCTTGGATCTAACACTATCCTTAATTTCCCTTGTTAGCCACGGTTGAGCCACCTTCCCTGTTTTATTTTTACTCCAGACAGGGATGTACAATTGCTGGAGTTCATCCATGTGATCTTTAAATGTTTGCCATTGCCTATCCACCGTCAGTTTACCAGTCTATTCTAGCCAATTCATGCCTCATACCGTCGAAGTTACCTTTCCTTAAGTTCAGGACCCTAGTTTCTGAATTAACTGTGTCACTCTCCATCCTAATAAAGAATTCTACCATATTATGGTCACTCTTCCCCAAGGGATTGCTAATTAGTCCTTTCTCATTACACATCACCCAGTCTAGGATGGCCAGCTCCCTGGTTGGTTCCTCGACATATTGGTCTAGAAAACCATCCCTAATACACTCCAGGAAATCCTCCTCCACCGTATTGCTACCAGTTTGGTTAGCCCAATCAATATGTAGATTAAAGTCACCCATGATAACTGCTGTACCTTTATTGCATGCATCCCTAATTTGTTTGATGCTGTCCCCAACCTTACTACTACTGTTTGGTGGTCTGTGCACAACTCCCACTAGTGTTTTCTGCCCCATGGTATTCTGCAGTTTAACCCATACCGATTCCGCATCATCCAAGCTAATGTCCTTTCTTACTCTTGCAATAATTTCCTCTTTAACCAGCAATGCCACCCTGCCTCCTTTTCCTTTCTGTCTATCCTTCCTAAGTGTTGAATACCTCTGGATGTTGAGTTTCCAGCCTTGGTCATCCTGGAGCCATGTCTCCGTGATGCCAATTACATCATACCCGTTAACTGCTATCTGCGCAGTTAATTCGTTAATTTATTAATCCTGTTCTCATTACACAGTACCTGATCTAAGATAGCCTGCAACCTGATTGGTTCCGCAACGTACTGTTCAAGGAAATCATCACGTATACACTCTATGAACTCTCCCTCAAGGCTTCCTTGGCCAATTTGACTTGTCCAATCAATATGAAGATTAAAATCGCCCATGGTTATTGCGGTATCTTTCTTACAAACCTCCATTATTTCTTGATTTATAGTCCGTCCAATAGTGTAGCTACTGTTAGGAGGCCGATAGACTACACTTACCAGTGACTTCTTCCCCTTATTATTTCTTATCTCCACCCAAAACTGATTCTACATCTTGATCTTCTGAGCCAATATAATTTCTCACTACTGCACTGATTTCATCCTTTATTAACAGAGCTACCCCATGTCTTTTCCTTTAGGTCTATCCTTCCAAATTGTCAAATACCCCTGAATATTCAGTTTCCAGTCTTGGTCACTTTGCAACCACGTCTTTGTAATGGCTATCAGATCAAACCTATTTATATCTATCGTCAACCATCTATCTCGTTACGAATGCTGTGTGCATTCAGATAAAGAGCTTTTAATTTTGTCTTTTTACGATTTTTCCCTGCTTTGACCCCACTTTGTGATACACCCTTATTTTTATGCATTCTGTCCCTTCCTGTCACACTCTGGTTACCATTTCCCCTACCGCTACCCTGCTCTATTGCCTCCTTCTTGCTCTTTGACTTTTTTAATTTCCACTGAGCTGAACCCTCACCCCCCACTATTGTGTGATTCTTAATACTTCTCTCACCTCTGAAGTGTCAGCTTGGGTTAGTAGTAGCACTCTCATCTGAGTCAGAAAGTTGTGCATTCAAATCTCACTCCAGGACTTCAACACCTAACCAGGCTGGCACTTCAGTATTGAGAGTGATGCATTTTCAGAGGTGTCTTCTTTCAAATCAGATGTTAAATCAAGGCCTAGTCTGCCTCTTCAGGTGGGCATAAATTATTCCATGGCACTTTTTTTTGAAGAACAGGTATTTGTCAACATTCATTCTTGAACCGGTAAAAGATGCACTTCAATGCCAAGAAACAAGAGGTTGTACATTTTGGGAAAAATAACAAAAGGAAATATATGCTAAATGATAACTTTTAACAGAGTGGAGAAACAAAATTATTTTGAAATGGTGATACCTGTGCATAGATCTTTAAAGATGAGAATGCCAGTAGAAAAAGAACATAAAAAAGACAAATGAAATTTTGGGATTTATACATGCAGGCATTAATTATAAAAGCCAAGGAAGTAATGTTGAATTTTTTTGAGACATAGGTTAGGCTACAGTGTGGAGTACTGCACACAGTTTGGGGCACTCCATTATAGGCAGGATAGCAGAGCCATCCAATGGGTACAGTGAAGATTCACTAGTGAGATATCAGGAATAAGAAGTTATAGCTATGAAGAAAGTCTTGAAAATTTGTGTTTTCTCACCAGACACCTAATAGAAATTTTCAAAAATTCAGAAAGAGTTTGAGGGGGTAAATACCAAAAAAATGTTCCACTGGTTGGTTAATCAGCAATAAGAGGACATAGCCTCAGGATTCTTACTAGAAAGATAAATAGGATAGTTATTAGAACTTTTCCCACAGTGGATTAATAGAATATAGAATGCTTCAGAGACTGTTAAGTCAGAGACTACAACATCACATAAAGTAGAATTCTATAAGTATTGAAAAGGTATATACAAGGTTATAGAATAGGGCAAGGAAATTAGATTAGAGTAGATAACTGAAGTTTAAGAGCTAGCACCAGCACAAGATGCCTGGTTATTTCTGTGCTATAATGTATATGATTCTACGATCTCTTACTAGCACTGCTTCAGTCTCTGGTATTTTTCCCAGCAGCAGCTTTTTGTTGTGGTCAACAGGATGCCCAGCAATGTAGTTTCCATGTCCATTTTCCACTGATTTACTCATTCGGGATTCAAAATTCTCCATAGGATCTGTCCCAGGAGAAAGTAATGTGTAAACCTTTGCCCGAAACCATGTCTTAAATTCATCCTGAAACAAAAAAAGATATTATTCAAATACTCTGACCTAAAAACTAAAGCTTTGACACACATTAACTTTTGCGGCCAGATTTTACTGAAAAAATAAAGTCTGAAAGAAGTCCGCCATTATTAATGCGCAAATGGGCCAGTAACTTGTAGAGGAAGAGAACCCCGTGAATTGTGAATCGTCACCAGTTTCTGGCCAATTTGCGTCGCTCTGATAGCTTTGCGAGAGCGTGATTTTCATGAAGCTGCTGATGTTGCGCATTGATTGTCATTAAACTCGCCACAGAAAAATAAGTCTTGCAACCAAAAGCTCAAGTACATTTAACCATGTGATAATTGGATAATTGTTAATGACTGCCAATCAACCTTTCTTGCCCAGAAAGTAAACAATTAAATGTGGAGTCCCATTCCTTCAGGTTGTGAATTGTTTTAGGAGATTTAAAAAATGTCAAATTTTAAATAATTTTTATCCTTACTTTTCCCTTGTCTTTTTTTTCTCTCTCTTAAACCAATCTCTCTTTCCCTCCCTTTAATTCTCTTTCTGTATCTGATTTGACATTGAATTCGCCCATTCTAATTCACCCTCCTTCTCAGCGTTTCCTCGGTTTATTTCTCAATCCTTTAACCTCATTGATTATGGAGATACAATGTTTGTCCCGTTGTTCACCAAGGTTACAGATGCACTATTGCTCTCGCCGCACCATTATCAACTCGCACTTCCAGCAACTTTGTTAGCAAAAATTTTAAAAACCTAAACATGCACAAACAAATCTAATTAACGATGTATAGCGTGAAATGCAAAATCTGGCATGTTATGCTTTTCTGTCTGTAAAGTTTTGGGACATCCTGCGGTCATGAAAGGCGCCAGGCACCATAGAAATGCAAGTTTGTTCTTCATTATTTACCATAGCATGAAGTTCAAACACGTTAAATCTCCAACTTCAAGATCAAATATCGCAAATCCAAAATTCAGCACCACAGCAATTTGATACAATAAAATGTTGCACCATGAGGTGTTATGGTCAAGTCACTCAAGGCTTCTTGGCTCAGTTCCTATTAGCTAGTAACAGAATGGCACTGCCAGAAATTTGGAGGTGAGTAGCTGCCTACCCACCCAGCCAGGTGGTGCCGCAAGTCACCTAGCTGGGGAGATAAATGGAAGTTGAACAATAACAACTTGTATTTATATAGTACCTTTAACAGAGTAAAATCTTCCAAGGCACTTCACAGGAGTGTTATAAAACAAATGTTGACACAGAGCCACAAATTAGGGCAGATGATCAAAAGCTTGGTGAAAGAGGTAGGTTTTAAGGAGCGTCTTAAAGGAGGAAAGAGAGGTAGAGAAGCAGAGAGGTTTAGGGACGAATTTCAAAGCTTACAGCATTGGCATCTGAAAGCACGGCCACCAATGGTGGAGTGATTAAAATTGGGGATGCGCAAGAGGCCAGAATTAGAGGAGCGCTGATATCTCAGAGGTTTGTGGCGCTGGAGGAGATTAGAGATAGGGAAGGGCGAGGCCATGGAGAGATTTGAAAACAAGGATGAGAATTTTTTTAAATAAATTGAGGCACTGCTTAACCGAGAGCCAATGTAGGTCAGCAAGCACAGAGGTGATAGGTGAATGAGACTTAGTGCCATTTAGCACACGGGCAGCAGAGTTTTGGATGACCTCAAGTTTACGGAGGGCAAAATATGGAAGGCCAGCCAGGAGTGCATTGGAATAGAAGCATAGAAAATAGGTGCAGGAGTAGGCCATTCGGCCCTTCAATATGATCATGGCTGATCATGCAACTTCAGTACCCTATTTCTGCTTTCTCTCCATACCCCTTGATCCCTTTAGCCGTAAGGGCCACATCTAATACCCTTTTGAATATATCAAACGAACTGGCCTCAACAACTTTCTGTGGTAGAGAATTACACAGGTTCACAATTCTCTGAGTGAAGAAGTTTCTCCTCATCCTAAATGGCTTACCCCTTATCCTTAGACTGTGACCCCTGTCAAGTCTAGCTGTAACAAAGGCATGGATGGGATTTCAGCAGCAAATGAGCTGAGGCAGGGGTGGAGTTGGGTGATGTTCCAGAGGGGGAAATAGGTGGTCTTAGTGATGGCGATGATATGTGGTAGGCAGTTCATCTTGGGGTCAAATATGACACCAAGGTTGCGAACAGTATGGTTTATCCTCAGACATTTGGCAGGGAAAGGGAAGGAGTTTGTGGTGGGGACCGAAGACAATGGCTTCAGTCTTCCCAATATTAAGTTAGAGGAAATTTTTGCTCATCCAGAAATAAAAGTCAATCATTCTTTCCCTCCAACATTCAAAAACAGCTATGTATTGACTTCACTAATATCTGAGAATTTTCTTGCTACAATGCATAACCAAAATAGCAGCATTGTGTTATGGCTTCCCCATCAAAGTATTATACATAAGCCACATTTTCTAAAAGAACATAACTTTTCCTTGGCTCCCAGAAGTATGACCATTAGGAAGTAAAATTTAAATAAAGGATCTCTGCTGGTGTCAGCACTGGTCTCATTTATTCAGATTCTTTTTTTAAGCTGTTTTTGGAGGTCGTCGTGCTCCTTGGTAGCAATACAGATAGAGTGTCCGAAATCCGGAGTTCCAAAAACTGGAATGTTCCGAAAACCGTATACCGTGCAGGATTCAGTCTCTGGCAACACTGATTTTTGTGGCATTGAACGACATCTCTGCAAACAATAAATTTGGTGTTTTGTGACGAGTTCCTGGTTGTGTTTAGTTATCTCGATCCTGTTTCCTGTCTGTCTGTCTGTCCCTCTCTGGCATGAAAATAGAAATATTGTAATTACTATCATAAAAATGCAGCTGATGGAACTTTTTAAGTTTGCTTTCAAAATTCAACTCCTTTGCTTTTTAATTTGAAAGATCCCAAATATATATTTGAAATATTAAATTAAATTAGGATGAGGAAAGACACTCTCTTTGCTTCATACACTTTCTGAAATGTATAGAGCACAAGTATAATCAGTACACTTTATAATTTTTCCTCACTGTCCTACACACACACAATCTTTATGTTTAAAAAATGTAATATAAACTTTTCCCGAATAAAGCTTTTGAAATTAGCCCATTTTCCCTTAAAATAATTTAGAGAAACAACGGGACAGGAAACTGCTAGAAGCTGAAGAAAAGTATTCCAGCAGTTCAACTATCTAAATGCATCCTGGGAAATTGCATACACTGCAGTTGCTCAGACTGCACAATTGCATTCAGATAATAAAGTCACAACTCTGGGTAAAAATATCAAGTCGAGGCCCAGGCATTTGGAAGATGCTGAAAACTTGAAGTAAAGCCTTACATGAAAGCATTAAATGGCATAAAAGAGAATACAATGGAAAATGTAATCATGTAATTGTGAAATATGTAATTATTTGAATGTTTTATTTTGTTTAAAATCATATTTTAGAAAGCAGAAATTCTAGTTAGAGAAAAATTTAGACTTTTTGATTTTCAGAAAGCATTTTAGTAATTCTGGGGAAAAATGCAACAAAGTATCATGATATGTAATAATTACAGGTCAGTGGTGTCACTTAACATTGGAGTTACCATTAGAAATGTTTATACATAATTTTAGAATGTAAACTTGTTACACAGGAAGTCAGGATTTGTGAAGAGGAAATATGTGCCATCAGCAAAATTAATTACACTAATAAATTTCACCTAGCATTGCCCATTGATAAATACAATTTTAACATACAAGATGGACAGAGTTGGGAGACTTCAGAAACTTGCTCCACAGTTACCTAGTGGCACGAACCTGCAACTGCATCATGATGGCTGACATAGCAAAATTGAATGGAAAATGTTAGCAATTTACAATGGTAAATACACTCAAAAGTATAACCAAAAATCATAACAAAACAAAAAGAAAAAGTTGTGTTTACAAGTATTGCATGTTTAATGCAATATTTTTTTTATATATCGATGCTTTTAAAGCATAGGGGTGACAGGAACTAAACCTTCAATTATATAAAGCACAAATATTGCACAGGATAAATGTTATACTTCTACCTTTTGGGAATAAATTTTTATTCTTTGCAATAAAATTAAGCCCAATGCTAATTTCAAGCACTGAAGTTCTGTTCTCCAGATACAGAGTACACTGATGGACACAGAAACAATACATTATCCGACTGAGGGGTTGATTCTAATAGAACTGGGTCCCTACTTTTCAAATCAGTCCGGCCTGGAGTTAAGTACCTCACTCTGTGATAAAAAATAATTGACAGCAGAACAAGACACTATACAGGAATCAATAAATTGACCTGCTTAGATCCCAGTCTTTGAAATAAAATCAAGGCTTATATTGATTATGGTTTATGAGTACAGCAGGTGAAGAGCTATGCTAAAAAAAAATCAAGCTCTCAAAAAACAGGCACCTAGGGTTTCTAAAAATAAATGTCACCATCTCAAGCCCTGGTCCTAAAAACGGGGATGTGGCTAATTTCTGCTCCACAACTCAAGTGCTTTTGTTATGTGAAATTGATAAAGAGTTTTACAAAGCATATATTTGCTCTCTGACTTTGTAAAGTAGTGAAGTGTCCATCTTCAAAAGAAAATGATTAGTATGAAGAATGAGCAATTCAAAGAAAAAATAAATTTCTCCCAACTAGAGGTGTTTTTGGACATGCTTGTTATTATGACATTTGACAGTATTTTTTAATTTCTCTCCATCTTTCTGTTGTATTAAGAAATTGGGGGTCCTATAAATTGAGGATAACCAAAAGGAACAATAAAGAAGGTAACAATTAAAGGTAGATGATAGATAGAAGTTGTATAGATCCGAAGATATTTGATAAAAACAATTGCATTTAGTAGCGAGCATGCTAGATCCATATAGGAATTATAAGGTATTATAGAGATATTACAATCAGCAAATTACAGATTTTTCAAATGTGTCTTTCACAAATTAAGACTATAGACCAAGGAAGACAAAATGTCAAGGTCCTTCAGGCAGAGTCAGGAGCTAGGAAAAAGATTTTAAAAATAGGACCTCAAAAAGGTAGTAATCTCAAGATTACTCCCGGTGCCGCGTGCTAGCGAGTATAGAAACAGGAAGTTAGCACAGGTAAATGCCTGGCTGGAGAAGTGGTGCAGGAGGGTTTCATATTCCTGAGGCATTGGGACCAGTGCTGGGGATGGGGCACCTGTACAAGATGGATGGTTTGAACCAGAACAGAGCTGGGATCAATGTTCCCACTGAAAACTGGTTAACTAATACTGTTGTAGAGTTTAAACTAATTTGGCAGGAACCAGAAAATAGCAGACGGGATCAGCAATGAGATCAGAGGACAGAGGGGTATGTAAACAGCAGTAAAATTATAAATGTCAGGGACCAGTTGAGGAACGAAGTAAAAATGAGGTACGAAATTGTATGTACATCAATGTCCATAGTTTAACTAAGAAAGCTTTATAAGCTGCGGGCACAAGTTGCTACATGGGATTATAACGCGGTTACATTAACAGAGACACGGCTCAAACAAGGCCAGGAATAAGTTCTTAATATTACCAAAATATTCAGGAGTGTTAGAGAAGGAAAAAGAGAAGTGAGCATGGCAGTATTGATGTTAGAGTTCTAAATAGAAAAGATATACTAGATGGTTCTAGGACTGAATCTATTTGGCTTGAGTTAAGGAACAGAGGGGGAACAGATACATTGCTGCAAGTTTTTTTAAAATTGAGCTCTAAACTATGAGATAGATAGATGAGCAAATTTGTTGGAAAATTGCAAGGGCATGTAACAAAAATATAGTAATATTAGGAGACCTTAATTACCCCAATATAGACTGGGTAAAACAGATAGTAAAAGCCTTTACCGATATATAAAATGGAAAAGAGTGACTAAAGTAAATGTTGGTCCCTTAAAAGATGAGAAGGGGGATTTAATAATGGGAAATGTGGAAATGGCTGAGACCTCAAACAATTATTTTGCTTCGGTCTTCAAAGTGGAAGACACAAAAACCATTGCAAAAATTGCTGGTCACAGGAATGTGGGAAGGGAGGACCTTGAGATAATCACTATCACTAGGGGGGTAGTGCTGGACAGGCTAATGGGACTCAAGGTAGACAAGTCCCCTGGTCCGGATGAAATGCATCCCAGGGTATTAAAAGAGATGGCGGAAGTTATAGCAGATGCATTCGTTAGAATCTACCAAAATTCTCTGGACTCTGGGGCGGTACCAGCGGATTGGAAAGCAGCTAATGTAACGCCACTGTTTAAAAAAGGGGGCAGACAAAAGGCAGGTAACTATAGGCCGGTTAGTTTAACATCTGTAGTGGGGAAAATGTTTGAAGCTATCATTAAGGAAGAAATAGCGGGACATCGAGATAGGAATAGTGCAATCAAGCAGACGCAACATGGATTCATGAAGGGGAAATCATGTTTAACTAATTTGCTGGAATTCTTTGAGGATATAACAAGCATGGTGGATAGAGGTGTACCGATGGATGTGGTGTATTTAGATTTCCAAAAGGCATTCGATAAGCTGCCACACAAAAGGTTACTGCAGAAGATAAAGGTACGCGGAATCAGAGGAAATGTATTAGCATGGATCGAGAATTGGCTGGCGAACAGAAAACAGAGAGTCGGGATAAATGGGTCCTTTTCGGGTTGGAAATCGGTGGTTAGTGGTGTGCCACAGGGATCAGTGCGGGGACCACAACTGTTTACAATATACATAGATGACCTGGAAGAGGGGACAGAGTGTAGTGTACCAAAATTTGCAGATGACACAAAGATTAGTGGGAAAGCGGGTTGTGTAGAGGACACAGAGAGGCTGCAAAGAGATTTAGATAGGTTAAGCGAATGGGCTAAGGTTTGGCAGGTGGAATACAATGTCGGAAAATGTGAGGTCATCCATCTTGGGGAAAAAAAACAGTAAAAGGGAATATTATTTGAATGGGGAGAAATTACAACATGCTGCGGTGCAAAGGGACCTGGGGGTCCTCGTGCATAAATCCCAAAAAGTTAGTTTGCAGATGCAGCAGGTAATCAGGAAGGCGAATGGAATGTTCGCCTTCATTGCAAGAGGAATGGAGTACAAAAGCAGGGAGGTCCTGCTGCAACTGTATAGGGTATTGGTGAGGCCGCACCTGGAGTACTGCGTGCAGTTTTGGTCACCTTACTTAAGGAAGGATATACTAGCTTTGGAGGGGGTACAGAGACGATTCACTAGGCTGATTCCGGAGATGAGAGGGTTACCTATATAAAATTCTGACGGGACTGGACAGGTTAGATGCAGGAAGAATGTTCCCGTTGTTGGGGAAGTCCAGAACCAGGGGACTCTATCTAAGGATAAGGGTTAAGTCATTTAGGACTGAGATGAGGAGAAACTTCTTCACTCAGAGAGTTGTTAACTTGTGGAATTCCCTACCACAGAGAGTTGTTGATGCCAATTCATTGGATATATTCAAGAGAGAGTTAGATATGGCCCTTATGGCTAAAGGGATCAAGGGGTATGGAGAGAAAGCAGGAAAGGGGTACTGAGGTGAACGATTAGCCATGATCTTATTGAATGGCGGTGCAGGCTCGAAGGGCCGAATGGCCTACTCCTGCACCTATTTTCTATGTTTACCTTATGATGCTAGATTGAGTAGACTGGGTCTTTACTCGTTGGAGTTCAGAAGATGAGGGGTGATCTTATAGAAACATTTAAAATAATGAAAGGGATAGACAAGATCGAGGCAGAGAGGTTGTTTCCACTGTTTGGGGAGACTAGAACTAGGGGGCAGAGCCTCAAAATACGGGGGAGCCAATTTAAAACCGAGTTGAGAAGTAATTTCTTCTCCCAGAGGGTTGTGAATCTGTGGAATTCTCTGCCCAAGGAAGCAGTTGAGGCTAGCTCATTGAATGTATTCAAATCACAGATAGATAGATTTTTAACCAATAAGGGAATTAAGGGTTACGGGGAGCGGGCAGGTAAGTGGAGCTGAGTCCACGGCCAGATCAGCCATGATCTTGTTGAATGGCAGAGCAGGCTCGAGGGGCTAGATGGCCTACTCCTGTTCCTAATTCTTATGTTCTTATGTTCTTATGTAATGCTAAGGGTAGGGAAGGAGAGAAATTTCTGACATGCAGGAGAACTTTCTTAATCAATGTGTCTCCAGTCCAACTGGGAAGAAGGCAGTGTTAGATCAGGTTCTGGGAAATAAAATAGGATGAAGTATGAAGTGCATTAAGATAGGAGATCTAGCTAATAGCGACCATAACATAATTCCGTTTAATTCACGATCACCCATCACCTTCCTGACCTACATTGGCTTCCGGTTAAACAACACCTCGCTTTCAAAATTCTCATCGTTGTTTCAAATCACTCCATGGCCTTGCCCCCCCCCCTACCTCTAATCTTTTTCAGCCTCACAACCCAAGATGGTGGCGCTCCTCAAATTCTGGCCTCTTGAACATCCTTCATTATAACTGCTCAACCATCGGTAGCCGTGCCTTCAGCTGTTTGGGCCCCAAGCTCTGGAACTCCCTCCCTAAACTTCTCCGCCTCTTTATCCTTCTTTAAGACGCTCCTTAAAACCTACCTCTTTAAACAAGCTTTTGGTCATCTACCTTAATTTCATCTTTTGTGGCTCGGTGTCAAATTTATCTGTTTGTCTTGTAACACTATTGTGAAGTGTCTTGGGACGTTTTACTACGTTAAAGGCGCTATATAAATAAAAGTTATTATTTAGAGTAATTATGGAAAGAAATCAGATAATATCGAAGGTAAAATGCTCACCTGAGGAAGAGCTAATTACAGTAATTTGAGATTGAAAAAGGTGATTGTAGTATAAAACAGTAACATTCAGGGAAGAGATATTTCAGATACAAATTCGACATAGTCCTTCGAGGTGGTTTGCAGTGGTGTTACAACCTCCCTGGCAATTCACAGAGGATCTTCCTTGCTATCCCCTCAGACTGAATCTCTCAGTGTGCAATATCAAGAGTTTCTGACCGAGTCTGAAGCAAATATTTTATCTTTCATTCAGCCAATCCAAAAGATCACAATTTTTCACCTACACAAAACTACCTGTGTCATGTATCTTACATTATTATATATAACTGTATCCCAACATGCTATACATGACTGTAATAAGATATGACCTGTAACCACCAGCATACCTTACCACCAGGGGTGCACTTGCAAGAGACAGGTATATAAGCACAGGTCTCAGGCAAGTGCAACATTCCAGAGCTGTGAAATAAAAGGTGCAGGTCCAGAGTGACCTTGACTTCACTACATGCCTCGTGTGAATCTGTACTGAGGGGACAGGACTTTACAACCTGTTTATACATATCCTCTCTTCCTCTATTGTCAAAACCCTAATGCTAACTTTTATCATCTTGAAGATTGATTTCACAAATGCTCCCCAACCAGCCACCTTTCCTCCATCTTTTACAACCCAGTCTCTGTCTCCTGAGTTTCATGTTGCTCCAACTGAAGTATAACTACAGAGCAGGCAAAGCCTTCTTTTTAAGAATTGTAAACTGCCTATTTTCTACTGATGGGAGAGCTGTTTTGCTTTTAAATTCATTTGCAAAATAGTGAGCAAGCTTAACCCAACAAATCAAATTCTGTGCAAGTATCTGAATGCATGTAAATACAGCCTTCTGATGGCACTTGATAGAGAAGCGAGGAGACAAAGGGCTAGAATTTCCAGTGCTCCACTGCCCGGTTTGGGCGAGAACTGGGCCAACAAAAAATTCCTCAGCTGAGTTCCGCCGGTGGTTTCGAAGAACCGCTGGAGAGCGGATCGCCGGCGTGCACCGCCCATAGATCGCCATGGCGCGATTTTTGGCTCAGCGGTGACTCATAGGTAAGTTGAAAAAAACACATCCACGAGAATCAGCGGAGTTGGGTGGTAGATAAGTAGCCCCGCAAGAAAAAGGTAAGTAATTGGTTTTTTTACTAATTATTTTTAAATTCTCTTGGTGATTTAAGTGAAAAGGGTCCTGAGAATGTTATGATTTTTTATTTTATGTTTTTTGAAAAAATATTTTGTTTTTCTCCTCCTAGGCCCAACTCGCAGCCTTGGGGTAAATTTTTTGTAAATTTATTAATTATCGCCCATTTTTTTTTAAGAACCGCCCAATCGGCCCAAGATTCCAATTTTTCGCCGAGAATCGAGGTGTAACATCCATTTTTTTCACTGGGTGGATTTTTTTCTTTTTTGGGGCGAATCTTTCGCCGGCAATAATTTTGGGAATCTTAGCATTATTTTGGGTGGCAATCACCGACGCTGGCGGATTGTTTGGAAATTCTAGCCCAATGTAACTTCACTCCCACAACTTGCACTGCTGCACAAATCATCAAGATCAGTATATTGGCAGCTAAATGTGGCACTAATAAAAATTGCTCTTTATCCGTATCTACTTGGAAAGTCCTCTAATGGCAGTAAAACTTTAATTATCATGAGTTTTCCTTTGAAACAGATCCCGCAAATAGTTATTCTATTTCCTCCAATACCAAACCAAATACACTGACCACAATTTACTTTTACTGGTTATATACTTACTGTGGTCCTCAGCAGCACAATTTCAGCCTCTTTAAGAGATGTTTGGGTGCACGTTGCCTTCACACTCCATTCAGGCATCCAGTAAAGCAGCAGGAGAAGGAAACCACCAGTGCAGACAACACCAATTCCAACCAGAATCAGCTTCCAAAGACATCGCTTATAACCATAAATCTCCTGCAACAAACAAGCAATGTCATTAGTTGGTAACAAGGTTCACCCTTGCTCATATAGTAAGTTATTCTATTTTAAACATTAGCATGTCATTGGTTTGTTTGTATGTGTCACATAATTGATTACAGTCATTTTGCAAAGCAAACACAGGATAATGACAATAGAAATTGTGCAAACTTTTCTCAATTGTAGGGGTCAAGTTATAAAATTAAATGTTAAAAGTACAACACACTGGAAATCATTAATTTATTACAAGTATTTACCAGTTAGTATACTTAATCGATGTAATTCATAATTACCAGTAATCAAACAACATCTGATTTATGAGAACATATATTTATATAGCGCCTTTAACGTAATAAAATATCCCAAGGCGCTTCACAGGAGTGTTATCAATAAAAACAAAAATTTGACACCGAGCCATATCAGGAGACATCAGGGGAGATGACCAAAAGCTTGGTCAAAGAGGTAGGTTTTAAGGAGCATCTTAAAGGAGGAAAGAAAAGTGGAGAGCTTTGGGTCCTTGGCAGCAAAAGGCACGACAGTCAATGGTGGAGCATTTAAAAGAGGATGTTCAAAAGGCCAGAATAGGCGGAGCACAGAGGTCTAAGAAGATTTTATTGCCGATTACAGAGAACTCTAATAAAAGCACCGAATACTTCCTCAGTTTACTCAGATTCTGTTACCAAACTAAGTTTCACAACAATTCGTATGCATTACATGTTTGCAAGAAAACTTTGCGTTTGGCCTATGAACTACATTACCATTATAGCTAAAAGTGAGTCAGATGACATGATTGAGTTGAATGGGAGAAGAAATCTTAAAAAAATATGACTTCAATAGTACAATTAATAAAAGTTGTTAATACATTATTTGTAAAAAGGGTCTGAAATTTCCAATGATTTTGTATCCAAAAAGATAGGTAATCGAGGCACACTGCCAATTTCCAGTCTAAGAAATCGAGGAAATTTGTGTGTAAATGATATATCCCCAGTTTTACTCTACGGCCAAATCTCCTAGCTCTTTTACACCCGGTCATCGTGTTATTGAGTCTCGTGTCTGGGTTGCTCATGGCTAATTAACATGGCTCCATTCCCATGGGAAATGGACCAGAATTCTTGGCGCAGAGAGTCCTGATTTCGGCACAAATCTGTAGTTCCAGGAAGCATATAGGCTGTACTTGCTCTCCGCATCTTCAAATCGACTTTGCAGGCCTCTTTAACCCTTCTGTTGGCATTATCCTGGCTTGCCATAACACTGGAAGAGGAAAAGGAGCAGCAGAGGCAAAAGACCCAGAGAATAAAACGGCACAAGCGAAGACACCAACCCAGATGGCATCACCACCCCCGGAGAGTACAGAAGCTGAATTGTCATATGAAGAAATGTCGGAGGTGCTCGACAACTGAGGTTTATGAAAGCTGTCCATCGACTCTACAACATGCTCCACGATGTTCTCCAGCCATGTCAAAATGCTGCAGGGTGTTACAATTTGAAATTAAGGTCACTATGGCCCTTCACTCATATGGCGCTGGATCAATCTTCGCTTAATTTTTTTTTGGGTGGGCAGCCCATTCAAAATAACGTGCATGGGTGGTTTTCTCCATTTAACAGCCGGTGAGTCAGCTGTGCGGGAGCTTCGTAGCTGGATCCTTCCTGGCTTTTGCAATATTAGTCAGGGAGTAGTGAGAGTCTGTATTCAGACAATCACTGATCCTGTTGAAAAGGGCTGCAGATTTCATCAAATTTTCATGTCCGTAATGGAGCAAAGAGTATGGCACAATATTTTTTTTTACAGCTTATCCAGCTTCCCGCGAATGCAAAGGGTGATCAATGGCTCGAACATCACATTCAAGGGTCCCACTGAGAATTACATGAATAAAAAGAGTTTTCATCCACTGAGTTTCTGTGACGCCCGGCAGCAACATTTACTGGAAAATGACCGGCACACGAGGATCTGCCATGATGCATAGTTCGGAATCAGCCATTGCACACATGTGTGGGCAGCTGAGGCGAGTTGAAGGATAGATCCTTGGCGATATGGAATACCCCTAGATTCCATGGCTGCCGACACCTCCCAGAACATAGAGGAGAGATATGACCATGCCATCCTGCTAGCAGACAGGAAGTCGAGAGGACCACTGTGGTTCTCAAGAGCCGCTTCAGGTGTCTGGGAATATCCTGCAATCCTCACTGAAAAAGCTAGTGAAGACAGTTGTTATCTGCTGCGCACTGCATAACTTTGCCATGAGGGAAGATCTGAACATTGACATAAGAACGTAAGAATTAGGAACAGGAGTAGGCCATCTAGCCCCTCGAGCCTGCTCTGCCATTCAACAAGATCATGGCTGATCTGGCCGTGGCCTCAGCTCCACTTACCCGCCCGCTCCCCATAACCCTTAATTCCCTTATTGCTTAAAAATCGATCTATCTGTGATTGGAATACATTCAATGAGCTAGCCTCAACTGCTTCCTTGGGCAGAGAATTCCACAGATTCACAACCCTCTGGGAGAAGAAATTCCTTCTCAACTCAGTTTTAAATTGGCTCCCCCATATTTTGAGGCTGTGCCCCCGAGTTCTAGTCTCCCCAACTAGTGGAAGCAACCTCTCTGCCTCTATCTTGTCTATCCCTTTCATAATTTTAAATGTTTCTATAAGATCACCCCTCATCCTTCTGAACTCCAACAAAGTAAAGACCCAATCTACTCAATCTATCATATCTCATCTCCGGAATCAGCCTAGTGAATCGTCAGGGAGAGGCACGTGAACTACACCCGCCACCTTTCCATTTCAGCCTGAAGTGACAGCATTACTCATTAGCTGGGTTACTGAAATGATGGCAGCCATCAAACCTTGCAAAGTTTCAATTAACCCCAAGACTCGAAGCCACGATTTAAAGAACCCTCAATCTGTCATCAAGGGCCTCAAGCACTGTAGTCTGAGCTTCTATCAAGGTGAAAACCCTCAATGTCCTCTGCCTGAGGATCTGCTGCATGCGACAATTCGGCCGCCACCTGCTGCATTGGTCCAACATTCCATAGGCGATGTTAGTGCTCAACAGTGTTGCAAAATCTGAAGCTTGACCCGCTAGTAGCCCTAGATTGCAGCTGGTGAACTCCAAAGTCCTCAGGGCCCTTCCTTCCAGATTTCCCATCAATCTGTGGGGTCGTCATCTGTGAGAAGGGTGATGTTTTTGAGATACTGGTAACTCTCTCGACTGAGGATTTTAAGTAACTTTTTTTTTAAATGAGAAAGAGCTGTATGTCATTTACGATGAAATCCAAGCCTCACCTTGAAGATTGATGTTTTCCCCGAGCTCCGTGAGGCTCCATTGGTTATGTTTCAAACAAAATTTAAATCACTGGTTTATTATGCAGAATGTATGTTCCGGCATAGTCAAATTAGGGCCACAGGAAACGTTGGTGTAAATTGCCAGCGACAAAATAGACATGAACTTGCCAAAGTTAGGAAATTCAGGACCAGGTGACCAGCTGTTAGCGGTTTCGTTCTCAAATCTGCATGGCAAACTACTGCGCAACATAATTATTTGCCAAGTGAAACAATAAGTTTTCACAATAATTGGAATTATAACATGCTAAATTTATATTTGGTATAATTATTTTCCTGAAATAGAGTATAGAAACATAGAAAATAGGTGCAGGAATAGGCCATTCGGCCCTTCTAGCCTGCACCGCCATTCAATGAGTTCATGGCTGAACATGCAACTTCAGTACCCCATTCCTGCTTTCTTACCATACCCCTTGATCCCCCCTAGTAGTAAGGACTTCATCTAACTCCTTTTTGAGTATACTTCCTGGATGTCATGAGGTTGAATGTGCCACACAGTGATATAACATGGCTTGCTCTCAATTTTTAACACGAGGTTCTCAATCTCAGCTGAGTGCCACTAAGTGGAGACAGAACAGAGGGAAAATTGCCACATTAGTCATAACAGGCTACTCAAATGCACCTCCTGTTAGTTACGAAAAGAGCAGCACTGGCAAAAGCCTTGATCAAGATATCTTCTTATCCTCAGCTATGCAATAATTTGCAGTGAAAAAGAATAAGGGCTAGAAGTTCGGGTTTTAGCTATTTCACCTGTTTTTGAGCAATAATCGCGGCTGAATTTTTTTTTAAACCGTTATCGCCGGACCTAGCAAAATTCACCAAACGGTGTCTGGTGATAGCAACAGTGATAAATCTGCTGTTGCACAACTGAATTTGTGTCCTGGAGCCGAAATTTGCGATCGAAAAAAGAAACGGACTTTCCACGCATACAATGTTTTTCCTTTTTTTTGGTCTTTTTTTTTCTTCCTGCATTTCTGGTCAGCTGTCGGGGAGCGCCCACACATGCGCAGTACACCCAGGGCTGAATCAGCCATTTACAGATAGCAGCACGATGGAAGGAGAGGGGAACAGGCAGAGAGTGAGGAAGTTCAGTAATGAAGCGAATGAGACCCTAATCATAGCTGTGGAGAGGAGATGGGGGAATTAAATAGGAGGGGTGCAAATAAACCCCTCCCCAGCAGTTCTTAGGCATCTTTGGACCAGCATTTCGGAGATGGTGTCTTTCGTCGACGATATCAGAAGGACCACATCCAGTACCGCAATGACCATTGCAGGATCCTCAGAGTAATATTTTTATTGATGCACTCCTTCATTATTTAAAATTATAAATCTGACATGTTAGTATCGCTAAGCGTTGCACCTTATTTGCCATGAATGATCGTTACACATTATTAAGACTACTTTCTGAGATCTTAAAAAATGTTTTTGCACTTCGATGTCTTCTTCATGAACCATGTGCAACTTCCAGGGGCATTAAACAGAGGACTGTATTAAATGCAGACAGTATGGTATAAGTGCTCTGATGGCTATCTGTGTGTGCCACAAGAGCAGAAGGGCCCTCTAGTAACCATTCCCATTGTCATCTTTGCAGGAAAAGATGTTCCACAACCGCCGGGAACAGCGACGGACCACCCACAACCATGCCCCTGACAGATCTGGAGAAAAGAGTGGCTGGTCTGATCAGTGCCTCAGGGAGGTCAACTACCCGTGGGGGCGCTGTGCCCCCGTTCGAAGCGGAGGGCAAGTCCTGCAAAATCGCCGGGCTGGGTTGAGGCAATGTGATGTAGTGTCTGTGGACAAGGGTTCGTGCAATGTGATGCAATGTCTCTGGACTAGGGTTCGGGCAATGTGATGCAGTGTCTCTCGACTACATATAATGCAGGAGTGGCGGTCCTTCAAATGAGCATGTGCTCTGTGACCTTACTCATGTCACCCTGCCCCCTCCCCTGCTACTAACCACTTGTCTGTTGTTTTCTATTTCCAGATGAGGAGTCGCATGCGCCACATCCTCGAATGGAAGCCTCCACCTCAGTCCGTCATGTGGGGGTGGAGGAGGGGGACGAGAGCGATGCCAAGGACGAGGAACCTCCACAGGAGGAGCAAACTGACCAACCTATTCCGGGGGGGTGGGGGTGGGGGTGGGGGTGACCGATGCAATCGACACCTCTTTTTGCTGCAGCCATTAAGCTCATCCGAGGAAGAAACATTCTCGGACTTTGAGCCATCCGAGGCCCCGGGTACAACTGATGTGCAGCATGCACCACTAGGGTTGAATCCCGTCTCTCCAGAGGGTGAGTTGGCAAAGCCGGTCTGCTGACAGATAGGCAGACGCACAGCTGAACATGGTAGTGTTATGTCTGTAATGTACCTATGAATGACTCCATGAGGCAATGTGTTGTACTCAAACTGGAGTGACCTTGGTCCTTTATTTGTAACTCCAGAGTGAGGCAGCCGCATGGTGGCTCCCCTTTTATACAGCCCCTGCCACCAGAGCAGGAAATCCCGGTCTCCATCAGTTGCATCCTCTAGTGGTGCCAGCATGTATATACACAGTGTAAACCTTATTGATAGTACATCAGGTAAACAAGTCTCTAGTTTATGCAACTATACAGTGACTATCTATAGTCTGCATATATAACGGGTGGGACTGTCCAGGGAGAGCATCCAGCTCACCAGACAGCTCCTGGAGGTCTTTGGTAGTATTCCCACAAGCATTGTGGCACTGTGAACATGAGGGAGGGCATGACGCAGATTGTTGGTGCGAGCCACGAAACCACCGAGGCAGTCAATGCCCATGTGCAATTGAAATTGATGGTCTCAATCTTTGACACTACAGTTCCCAGTGTTACACCGAGACCGATATCACCTGCGAGTGGTGAGGTTGAGAGCAAGAGGCTTGCCACTCAGAAGCCAGGCCGAACCTTTCCAATGGATCCAAGTGGCAAAAGTTCCAGAAGGCCTCCCCTGTGGTGGTAGTGGGGGTGATGGCATGGGTTCATCGCCAGGCTCCTCGTTCTCCTCTCCTCTCTCCTAAGGTGGTCCTGCAGTCCCCAATGGCAAATTCTGTTCCCTCATGATGGTCAAGTTGTGTAGCATGCAGCACAGCACAATGAACTCGCAGACCTGTTGAGGGGTGTATTGCAGGCAGCCTCCAGCGTGGTCCAGGCATCGGTAGCGCTGCTTGAGCACTCCAATTGTCTTTTCAACTATGTTGCATGTGGCTGCATGGCTCTCATTATAGCGATGCTCGGCTTCTGTCTGAGGGTTCCGGAAGGGGGTCATGAGCCAGGTGGCGAGGCCATAATCTTTGTCCTCCAGCATCCAGCTCTGGCCTTGTGGCTGATGCTCAAAGAGGCATAAAATGCTGCTCTCATGCAAGATGAAAGCATCATGGATGCTCCCTGGAAATCATGGCAGTAAATGCCCAATGTGCTGAGTAAGGTCGCAGATGATCTATACGTTCAGGGAATGGAATCCCTTTTTAAACCTCTGGATTGATGAAAGGTACTCGCAGGGTGATGTACATGCAGTAAATGGCAGTCTGAACCCTGGGAAAGCCAGCAATTCATCCAAAACCTATAACCCTCTCATTGTGTACCTCCTTGGTCATGGAGAACTTTATAAATTCCATCCAGCGTGCGTACAGTGCAGTAGTCACCTGGCGAATGTAGCGATATGTAAATTACTGCGAGGTGGAGCAGATGCCCCCTGCTGATGCCTGAAAGGAGCTGGAGGCATAGAAGGCAAGTGCTGCAGTCACCTTCACCTCGACGGGAAGAGCAGTCCTGTTGCTGCTGGTAGGCTGCAAGTCTGCCTTTATGAGCTGGCATATCTCTGTGACCACCTCTTTTCAGAAGCGCAGCCTTCCAACTGCAGGCATGGGTGCTGTTGCTTGTAAATTTGTTCCCTGTAAACTGGTGGGGGGGGGCGGGGTAAGGCCTCCTCCCCATATATCTGCGAGCTCTTCGATTACGCTCAAAATGCTCATCAATAAGCCTTCTTCCAGCTTGACGCTGCATACAAAAAGCAGCCAGGAATAATGGCTGACATAGTAAAGTCCCAATTTTTCTTTTTTTAAATGTCCTTAAATATCCTTTAAAATGACCTATAATTCACATAAAACTTCATTGTTTGAAATGCAGCCTTCCTTCTCCAAATCCTTTGATGCACTGAACTTGTGCTCCGTTTTCAAGGTGACGCCGTCAGCGTCAGGTGCGCCCTGGGTCTGACTGTTTTTTCCGGGTGGGCGATAAAACTGGCGATATCGACGAATTTACCGCCCGTGGCAATAGCGCAGCTTTGCATGCTGATTGACTTCATAAAAACGCTAAAAAAAAAAATCGGGCAGGTGATAACTTTTAGCACCAGCGCAAAACCACTGCCGAAATTTCCGCCCGGGCGCAAAATGTTCTGCCACTGATTTAGCGCAAATTTTTTTATTTTTTTTAAATCACTTTGCCCTGGCGGTCGCAAATCTGTCGAATTTCTAGCCCATAGAGTAAACTATTTGAATCAAAATGTCAAAGCACTGCCTAACCATAACACTGGAATTTTCATTTATAATTGAATAGCACTTAGTCAACTGCAACTTTCCTTTTCGTAAAATAACGTACATTTTAATTACTGCAACATTTTGGACTACGAATGTTGATAATCAAACTAACATAGCAGCTCCCAATAAATTATTAAAATACACACAAGCAACTGTATTTTTCGTAAAAATGACAAACTGACTAGAACGCTCCTTGGAAAGAAATAACTAGTGGTGTCCCACAAGGATCTGTACTGGGGCCTCAACCATTCACTATATTTATTAATGACTTAAATTACATGGGTTATAAGGCACAGATGAGGTAACAGAGAGGGTTGATAAGGGCAATGCGGTTGACGTGGTGTACATGGACTTCTAAAAGGCATTTGATAAAGTGCCACATAATAGGCCTGCCAGCAAAATTGAAGCCTGTGGAATAAAAGGGACAGTGGCAGCATGGATACAAAATTGGCTAAGTGACAGAAAACAGAGTAGCGGTGAACAGTTGTTTTTCGGACTGGAGGAAGGTATACTGTGGTGTTCCTTATGGGTAGGTACTAGGACCACTGCTTTTCTTGATATATATTAATGACTTAGACCTGGGTGCACAGGGCACAATTTCAAAATCTGCAGATGACACAAAACTTGGAATTATAATGAACAGTGAGGAGGATAGTGATAAGACTTCAAGAAGACATAGACAGGCTGGTGGAATGGGCGGTCGCGTGGCAGATGAAATTTGACTCAGAAAAGTGCAAAGTGATACATTTTGGTAGGAAGAACGAGGAGAGGAAATATAAACTAAGCGGTACAATTCTAAAGTGGGTGTAGGAACAGAGGGACCTTGGGATATATGTGTACAAATCGTTGAATGTGGCAGGGCAGGTTGTGAAAGTGGTTAAAAAAGCATACAGGATCCTGAGCTTCATAAACAGAGGCATAGAGTACAAAAGCAAGGAAGTTATGATGAACTTTTATAAAATACCGGTTCGGCCTCAGCTGGAGTATTGTCTCCAATTCTGGATACCGCACTTTAGGAAGGATGTGAAGACCTTAAGAGTGGGTGCTGAAAAGATTTACAAGAATGGTTCCAAGGATGAGGGACTTTAGTTATGTGGATAGATTGGAGAACCTGGGGTTGTTCTCCCTGAAGCAGAGAAGACTGAGAAGAGATTTGATAGAGATGTTCAAAATCGTGAGGGGTCGAGACAGAGTAGATAGAGAAAAACTGAACCCATTGGCAGAAGGGTCGAGAACCAGAGGATTCAGATTTTAGGTGATTGGCAGAAGAACCAAAGTCAACATGAGGGAAAACCTTTTTATGCAGCGAGTGGTTAGGATCTGGAAGTCCCTGCCTGAAAGGGTGGTGGAGGCAGATTCAAATGTGGCTTTCAAAAGGAAATTGGATAAGTACCTGAAGGAAAATTTTTTGCAGGGCTACGGGGAAAGGGCGGGGGAGTGGGACTCGCTGAAGTGCTCTTGCAGAGAGCCGGTACAGGCTCGACGGGCCAAAAAGCCTCCTTGTGTGCTGTAACCATTCATTGGGCCCTGCGTGAAAAACAGTGCCAGCAGCTCTCCGCATGGACACTGGAGATTTCGCGCACGCGTAGTAGCTCCTGCCCCCAGCCTCTGTGTGCGTACTGCCGCCCCTATCCCAGGCCTAATGGCCTCACGACGCGCGCCAGGCTAGAACTACATTCGCTGGAAT
>NW_027251250.1:0-57130 GCF_044704955.1 Pristiophorus japonicus | reverse complement strand
TTTCTCTGATGTTCTCATTTTTTCTCAGGTTTTCTCATTTATTCTTATTTTATCACATTTTTTCTCAGTTCTCAGTTTTTCACAATTTTTCTCATTTTGTCTCATTTTTTCACATTTTTTCTGTTTTTCTCATTTCTCTCATTTTTTTATCAGTTGTTCTCAGTTTTTCTCATTTTTCCTCATTTTTTCGAATTTTTTTCTCAGTTTTTCTCATTTTTTATCAGTTCTCCCTTTTGCTGATTTTTTCTCTGTTGTTAGCATTTATTCTCATCTTTTACATTTTTTCTCAGTTTTTCTCAGTTTTTCTAATTTGTTTCATTTTTGTTTACACATTTTTTCTCAGTTTTTATCATTTTCTCTCATTTTTTATCAGTGTTTCTCATTTTGTCTCATATTTCATCAGTTTTTATCAGTTTTTCTCAGTTTTTCTAATTTTTGCTCATTTTTTCTAATTTTTCTCAGTTTTTGTCATTTACTCTCTGTTTTTCCCATTTTTTCTCTGTTTTTCTCAGTTTTTCTCATTTGTTTTTCTGTTTCTCTCAGTTTTTCTGTTCTTTTCATTTGTTCTGTTTTGCTCATTTGTTTGCAGTTTTTCTCAGGTTTTCTCATTTATTCATATTTTTTCACATTTTTTCTCAGTTCTCAGTTTTTCACAATTTTTCTCATTTTGTCTCATTTTTTCACATTTTTTCTGTTTTTCTCAGTTTTTCTCATTTTTTCTCATTTACTCTGTTTTTCTCATTGTTTCTCAATTTTTCTCATTTTTTCCCTGTTTTTTCCTGTTTTTCACTTTTTCTTAGATTTTTTCGTTCTTTTTATCAGTTTTTCGTTGTTTTTCTCAGATTTTTTCAGTTTTTCTCATTTGTGTTCCTCAGTTTTTCTCATTTGTTTTGCTCAGTTTTTCACATTTGTTTTTCTCAGTTTTTCACATTTGTTTTTCTCTGTTTTTCTCAGTTTTCCTCATTTGTTTTATCCAATGTTTCTGTTTTTCTCATTTGTTCCCAGTTTTTCTCATTTGTTCGCATTTTTTTGCAGTTTTTCCGCCTTTTTACTGATATTTTCGCAGTTTTACATTTTTTACATTTTTACTCAGTTTTTCTCAGTTTTTGTCAGTTTTTCTCATTTTTTCTGTTTTCTCATTTCTCTCATTTTTTTTATCAGTTTTTCTCAGTTTTTCTCATATTTCCTCATTTTTTCTAATTTTTTTCTCAGTTTTTCGCAATTTTTCTCTCTTTTCTCATTTTTTCTCATTTTTTCTCATTTACTCTCTGTTTTTCTCATTGTTTCCCAATTTTCTCATTTTTTCCCTGTTTTTTCTTGTTTTTCATTTTTTCTTAGATTTTTTCGTTCTTTTTATCAGTTTTTCGTTGTTTTTCTCAGATTTTTTCAGTTTTTCTCATTTGTGTTCCTCAGTTTTTCTCATTTGTTTTGCTCAGTTTTTCACATTTGTTTTTCTCAGTTTTTCACATTTGTTTTTCTCTGTTTTTCTCAGTTTTCCTCATTTGTTTTATCCAATGTTTCTGTTTTTCTCATTTGTTCCCAGTTTTTCTCATTTGTTCGCATTTTTTTGCAGTTTTTCCGCCTTTTTACTGATATTTTCGCAGTTTTACATTTTTTACATTTTTTCTCAGTTTTTCTCAGTTTTTGTCAGTTTTTCTCATTTTTTCTCTTTTTGTCTCATTTTTTCACATTTTTTCTCAGTTTTTCACATTTTTCTCAGTTTTTCGCAATTTTTCTCTCTTTGTCTCTTTTTTCTCATTTTTTCTCATTTACTCTCTGTTTTTCCCATTTTTTCTCTGTTGTTCTCAGTTTTTCACATTTGATTTTCTGTTTCTCTCAGTTTTTCTGTTCTTTTCATTTGTTCTGTTTTGCTCATTTGTTTGCAGTTTTTCTCAGATGTTCTCATTTTTTCTCAGGTTTTCTCATTTATTCTTATTTTTTCACATTTTTCTCAGTTCTCAGTTTTTCACAATTTTTCTCATTTTGTCTCATTTTTTCACATTTTTTCTGTTTTTCTCATTTCTCTCATTTTTTTATCAGTTTTTCTCAGTTTTTCTCATTTTTCCTCATTTTTTCTAATTTTTTTCTCAGTTTTTCGCAATTTTTCTCTCTTTTCTCATTTTTTCTCATTTTTTCTCATTTACTCTGTTTTTCTCATTGTTTCCCAATTTTCTCATTTTTTCCCTGTTTTTTCTTGTTTTTCATTTTTTCTTAGATTTTTTCGTTCTTTTTATCAGTTTTTCGTTGTTTTTCTCAGATTTTTTAGTTTTTCTCATTTGTGTTCCTCGGTTTTTCTCATTTGTTTTGCTCAGTTTTTCACATTTGTTTTTCTCAGTTTTTCACATTTGTTTTTCTCAGTTTTTCACATTTGTTTTTCTCTGTTTTTCTCAGTTTTCCTCATTTGTTTTATCCAATGTTTCTGTTTTTCTCATTTGTTCCCAGTCTTTCTCATTTGTTCGCATTTTTTTGCAGTTTTTCCGCCTTTTTACTGATATTTTCGCAGTTTTACATTTTTTACATTTTTACTCAGTTTTTCTCAGTTTTTGTCAGTTTTTCTCATTTTTTCTCTTTTTGTCTCATTTTTTCAGATTTTTTTCTCAGTTTTTCACATTTTTCTCAGTTTTTCTCATTTGTTTTATCCAATTTTTCTGTTTTTTTCATTTGTTCCCAGTTTTTCTCATTTGTTCGCAATTTTTCTCATTTTTTCGCAGTTTTTCTCCTTTTTTCTCATTTTTTTCTCATTTTTCGCAATTTTTCTCTTTTTGTCTTATTTTTTGACATTTTTTCTCAGTTTTTCACATTTTTCTCAGTTTTTCGCAATTTTTCTCTATGTGACTCATTTTTTCTCAGTTTTCTCATTTACTCTCTGTTTTTCCCATTTTTTCTCTGTTTTTCTCAGTTTTTCTCATTTGATTTTCTGTTTCTCTCAGTTTTTCTGTTCTTTTCATTTGTTCTGTTTCGCTCATTTGTTTGCAGTTTTTCTCTGATGTTCTCATTTTTTCTCAGGTTTTCTCATTTATTCTTATTTTATCACATTTTTTCTCAGTTCTCAGTTTTCACAATTTTTCTCATTTTGTCTCATTTTTTCACATTTTTTCTGTTTTTCTCATTTCTCTCATTTTTTTATCAGTTGTTCTCAGTTTTTCTCATTTTTCCTCATTTTTTCGAATTTTTTTCTCAGTTTTTCTCATTTTTTATCAGTTCTCCCTTTTGCTGATTTTTTCTCTGTTGTTAGCATTTATTCTCATCTTTTACATTTTTTCTCAGTTTTTCTCATTTTTTCTCATTTTTTTCTCAGTTTTCGCAATTTTTCTCTTTTTGTCATATTTTTTGACATTTTTTCTTAGTTTTTGACATTTTTCTCCGTTTTTCGCAATTTTTCTCGATGTGTCTCATTTTTTCTCAGTTTTTCTCATTTACTCTGTTTTTTACCATTTTTTCTCTGTTTTTCTCAGTTTTTCTCATTTGATTTTCTGTTTCTCTCAGTTTTTCTGTTCTTTTCATTTGTTCTGTTTTGCTCATTTGTTTGCAGTTTTTCTCAGATGTTCTCATTTTTTCTCAGGTTTTCTCATTTATTCTTATTTGTTCACATTTTTTCTCAGTTCTCAGTTTTTCACAATTTTTCTCATTTTTCTCATTTTTTCACATTTTTTCTGTTTTTCTCATTTCTCTCATTTTTTTATCAGTTGTTCCCAGTTTTTCTCATTTTTCCTCATTTTTTCTAATTTTTTTCTCAGTTTTTCGCAATTTTTCTCTCTTTTCTCATTTTTTCTCATTTTTTCTCATTTACTCTCTGTTTTTCTCATTGTTTCCCAATTTTCTCATTTTTTCCCTGTTTTTTCTTGTTTTTCATTTTTTCTTAGATTGTTTCGTTCTTTTTATCAGTTTTTCGTTGTTTTTCTCAGATTTTTTCAGTTTTTCACATTTGTGTTCCTCAGTTTCTCTCATTTGTTTTGCTCAGTTTTTCACATTTGTTTTTCTCAGTTTTTCACATTTGTTTTTCTCTATTTTTCTCAGTTTTTCTCATTTGTTTTATCCAATGTTTCTGTTTTTCTCATTTGTTCCCAGTTTTTCTCATTTGTTCGCATTTTTTTGCAGTTTTTCCGCCTTTTTACTGATATTTTCGCAGTTTTACATTTTTTACATTTTTCTCAGTTTTTCTCAGTTTTTGTCAGTTTTTCTCATTTTTTCTCTTTTTGTCTCATTTTTTCACATTTTTTCTCAGTTTTTCACATTTTTCTCAGTTTTTCGCAATTTTTCTCTCTTTGTCTCTTTTTTCTCATTTTTTCTCATTTACTCTCTGTTTTTCCCATTTTTTCTCTGTTGTTCTCAGTTTTTCACATTTGATTTTCTGTTTCTCTCAGTTTTTCTGTTTTCATTTGTTCTGTTTTGCTCATTTGTTTGCAGTTTTTCTCAGATGTTCTCATTTTTTCTCAGGTTTTCTCATTTATTCTTATTTTTTCACATTTTTTCTCAGTTCTCAGTTTTTCACAATTTTTCTCATTTTGTCTCATTTTTTCACATTTTTTCTGTTTTTCTCATTTCTCTCATTTTTTTTATCAGTTTTTCTCAGTTTTTCTCATTTTTCCTCATTTTTTCTAATTTTTTTCTCAGTTTTTCGCAATTTTTCTCTCTTTTCTCATTTTTCTCATTTTTTCTCATTTACTCTCTGTTTTTCTCATTGTTTCCCAATTTTCTCATTTTTTCCCTGTTTTTTCTTGTTTTTCATTTTTTCTTAGATTTTTTCGTTCTTTTTATCAGTTTTTCGTTGTTTTTCTCAGATTTTTTAGTTTTTCTCATTTGTGTTCCTCGGTTTTTCTCATTTGTTTTGCTCAGTTTTTCACATTTGTTTTTCTCAGTTTTTCACATTTGTTTTTCTCAGTTTTTCACATTTGTTTTTCTCTGTTTTTCTCAGTTTTCCTCATTTGTTTTATCCAATGTTTCTGTTTTTCTCATTTGTTCCCAGTCTTTCTCATTTGTTCGCATTTTTTTGCAGTTTTTCCGCCTTTTTACTGATATTTTCGCAGTTTTACATTTTTTACATTTTTACTCAGTTTTTCTCAGTTTTTGTCAGTTTTTCTCATTTTTTCTCTTTTTGTCTCATTTTTTCAGATTTTTTTCTCAGTTTTTCACATTTTTCTCAGTTTTTCTCATTTGTTTTATCCAATTTTTCTGTTTTTTTCATTTGTTCCCAGTTTTTCTCATTTGTTCGCAATTTTTCTCATTTTTTCGCAGTTTTTCTCCTTTTTTCTCATTTTTTTTCTCATTTTTCGCAATTTTTCTCTTTTTGTCTTATTTTTTGACATTTTTTCTCAGTTTTTCACATTTTTCTCAGTTTTTCGCAATTTTTCTCTATGTGACTCATTTTTTCTCAGTTTTCTCATTTACTCTCTGTTTTTCCCATTTTTTCTCTGTTTTTCTCAGTTTTTCTCATTTGATTTTCTGTTTCTCTCAGTTTTTCTGTTCTTTTCATTTGTTCTGTTTCGCTCATTTGTTTGCAGTTTTTCTCTGATGTTCTCATTTTTTCTCAGGTTTTCTCATTTATTCTTATTTTTTCACATTTTTTCTCAGTTCTCAGTTTTTCACAATTTTTCTCATTTTGTCTCATTTTTTCACATTTTTTCTGTTTTTCTCATTTCTCTCATTTTTTTTATCAGTTTTTCTCAGTTTTTCTCATTTTTCCTCATTTTTTCTAATTTTTTTCTCAGTTTTTCGCAATTTTTCTCTCTTTTCTCATTTTTTCTCATTTTTTCTCATTTACTCTCTGTTTTTCTCATTGTTTCCCAATTTTCTCATTTTTTCCCTGTTTTTCTTGTTTTTCATTTTTTCTTAGATTTTTTCGTTCTTTTTATCAGTTTTTCGTTGTTTTTCTCAGATTTTTTAGTTTTTCTCATTTGTGTTCCTCGGTTTTTCTCATTTGTTTTGCTCAGTTTTTCACATTTGTTTTTCTCAGTTTTTCACATTTGTTTTTCTCAGTTTTTCACATTTGTTTTTCTCTGTTTTTCTCAGTTTTCCTCATTTGTTTTATCCAATGTTTCTGTTTTTCTCATTTGTTCCCAGTCTTTCTCATTTGTTCGCATTTTTTTGCAGTTTTTCCGCCTTTTTACTGATATTTTCGCAGTTTTACATTTTTTACATTTTTACTCAGTTTTTCTCAGTTTTTGTCAGTTTTTCTCATTTTTTCTCTTTTTGTCTCATTTTTTCAGATTTTTTTCTCAGTTTTTCACATTTTTCTCAGTTTTTCTCATTTGTTTTATCCAATTTTTCTGTTTTTTTCATTTGTTCCCAGTTTTTCTCATTTGTTCGCAATTTTTCTCATTTTTTCGCAGTTTTTCTCCTTTTTTCTCATTTTTTTCTCATTTTTCGCAATTTTTCTCTTTTTGTCTTATTTTTTGACATTTTTTCTCAGTTTTTCACATTTTTCTCAGTTTTTCGCAATTTTTCTCTATGTGACTCATTTTTTCTCAGTTTTCTCATTTACTCTCTGTTTTTCCCATTTTTTCTCTGTTTTTCTCAGTTTTTCTCATTTGATTTTCTGTTTCTCTCAGTTTTTCTGTTCTTTTCATTTGTTCTGTTTCGCTCATTTGTTTGCAGTTTTTCTCTGATGTTCTCATTTTTTCTCAGGTTTTCTCATTTATTCTTATTTTATCACATTTTTTCTCAGTTCTCAGTTTTTCACAATTTTTCTCATTTTGTCTCATTTTTTCACATTTTTTCTGTTTTTCTCATTTCTCTCATTTTTTTATCAGTTGTTCTCAGTTTTTCTCATTTTTCCTCATTTTTTCGAATTTTTTTCTCAGTTTTTCTCATTTTTTATCAGTTCTCCCTTTTGCTGATTTTTTCTCTGTTGTTAGCATTTATTCTCATCTTTTACATTTTTTCTCAGTTTTTCTCAGTTTTTCTAATTTGTTTCATTTTTGTTTACACATTTTTTCTCAGTTTTTATCATTTTCTCTCATTTTTTATCAGTGTTTCTCATTTTGTCTCATATTTCATCAGTTTTTATCAGTTTTTCTCAGTTTTTCTAATTTTTGCTCATTTTTTCTAATTTTTCTCAGTTTTTGTCATTTACTCTCTGTTTTTCCCATTTTTTCTCTGTTTTTCTCAGTTTTTCTCATTTGTTTTTCTGTTTCTCTCAGTTTTTCTGTTCTTTTCATTTGTTCTGTTTTGCTCATTTGTTTGCAGTTTTTCTCAGGTTTTCTCATTTATTCATATTTTTTCACATTTTTTCTCAGTTCTCAGTTTTTCACAATTTTTCTCATTTTGTCTCATTTTTTCACATTTTTTCTGTTTTTCTCAGTTTTTCTCATTTTTTCTCATTTACTCTGTTTTTCTCATTGTTTCTCAATTTTTCTCATTTTTTCCCTGTTTTTTCCTGTTTTTCACTTTTTCTTAGATTTTTTCGTTCTTTTTATCAGTTTTTCGTTGTTTTTCTCAGATTTTTTCAGTTTTTCTCATTTGTGTTCCTCAGTTTTTCTCATTTGTTTTGCTCAGTTTTTCACATTTGTTTTTCTCAGTTTTTCACATTTGTTTTTCTCTGTTTTTCTCAGTTTTCCTCATTTGTTTTATCCAATGTTTCTGTTTTTCTCATTTGTTCCCAGTTTTTCTCATTTGTTCGCATTTTTTTGCAGTTTTTCCGCCTTTTTACTGATATTTTCGCAGTTTTACATTTTTTACATTTTTACTCAGTTTTTCTCAGTTTTTGTCAGTTTTTCTCATTTTTTCTGTTTTTCTCATTTCTCTCATTTTTTTTATCAGTTTTTCTCAGTTTTTCTCATATTTCCTCATTTTTTCTAATTTTTTTCTCAGTTTTTCGCAATTTTTCTCTCTTTTCTCATTTTTTCTCATTTTTTCTCATTTACTCTCTGTTTTTCTCATTGTTTCCCAATTTTCTCATTTTTTCCCTGTTTTTTCTTGTTTTTCATTTTTTCTTAGATTTTTTCGTTCTTTTTATCAGTTTTTCGTTGTTTTTCTCAGATTTTTTCAGTTTTTCTCATTTGTGTTCCTCAGTTTTTCTCATTTGTTTTGCTCAGTTTTTCACATTTGTTTTTCTCAGTTTTTCACATTTGTTTTTCTCTGTTTTTCTCAGTTTTCCTCATTTGTTTTATCCAATGTTTCTGTTTTTCTCATTTGTTCCCAGTTTTTCTCATTTGTTCGCATTTTTTTGCAGTTTTTCCGCCTTTTTACTGATATTTTCGCAGTTTTACATTTTTTACATTTTTTCTCAGTTTTTCTCAGTTTTTGTCAGTTTTTCTCATTTTTTCTCTTTTTGTCTCATTTTTTCACATTTTTTCTCAGTTTTTCACATTTTTCTCAGTTTTTCGCAATTTTTCTCTCTTTGTCTCTTTTTTCTCATTTTTTCTCATTTACTCTCTGTTTTTCCCATTTTTTCTCTGTTGTTCTCAGTTTTTCACATTTGATTTTCTGTTTCTCTCAGTTTTTCTGTTCTTTTCATTTGTTCTGTTTTGCTCATTTGTTTGCAGTTTTTCTCAGATGTTCTCATTTTTTCTCAGGTTTTCTCATTTATTCTTATTTTTTCACATTTTTTCAGTTCTCAGTTTTTCACAATTTTTCTCATTTTGTCTCATTTTTTCACATTTTTTCTGTTTTTCTCATTTCTCTCATTTTTTTATCAGTTTTTCTCAGTTTTTCTCATTTTTCCTCATTTTTCTAATTTTTTTCTCAGTTTTTCGCAATTTTTCTCTCTTTTCTCATTTTTTTCTCATTTTTTCTCATTTACTCTGTTTTTCTCATTGTTTCCCAATTTTCTCATTTTTTCCCTGTTTTTTCTTGTTTTTCATTTTTTCTTAGATTTTTTCGTTCTTTTTATCAGTTTTTCGTTGTTTTTCTCAGATTTTTTAGTTTTTCTCATTTGTGTTCCTCGGTTTTTCTCATTTGTTTTGCTCAGTTTTTCACATTTGTTTTTCTCAGTTTTTCACATTTGTTTTTTCTCAGTTTTTCACATTTGTTTTTCTCTGTTTTTCTCAGTTTTCCTCATTTGTTTTATCCAATGTTTCTGTTTTTCTCATTTGTTCCCAGTCTTTCTCATTTGTTCGCATTTTTTTGCAGTTATTCCGCCTTTTTACTGATATTTTCGCAGTTTTACATTTTTTACATTTTTACTCAGTTTTCTCAGTTTTTGTCAGTTTTTCTCATTTTTTCTCTTTTTGTCTCATTTTTTCAGATTTATTTCTCAGTTTTTCACATTTTTCTCAGTTTTTCTCATTTGTTTTATCCAATTTTTCTGTTTTTTTCATTTGTTCCCAGTTTTTCTCATTTGTTCGCAATTTTTCTCATTTTTTCGCAGTTTTTCTCCTTTTTTCTCATTTTTTTCTCATTTTTCGCAATTTTTCTCTTTTTGTCTTATTTTTTGACATTTTTTCTCAGTTTTTCACATTTTTCTCAGTTTTTCGCAATTTTTCTCTATGTGACTCATTTTTTCTCAGTTTTCTCATTTACTCTCTGTTTTTCCCATTTTTTCTCTGTTTTTCTCAGTTTTTCTCATTTGATTTTCTGTTTCTCTCAGTTTTTCTGTTCTTTTCATTTGTTCTGTTTCGCTCATTTGTTTGCAGTTTTTCTCTGATGTTCTCATTTTTTCTCAGGTTTTCTCATTTATTCTTATTTTATCACATTTTTTCTCAGTTCTCAGTTTTTCACAATTTTTCTCATTTTGTCTCATTTTTTCACATTTTTTCTGTTTTTCTCATTTCTCTCATTTTTTTATCAGTTGTTCTCAGTTTTTCTCATTTTTCCTCATTTTTTCGAATTTTTTTCTCAGTTTTTCTCATTTTTTATCAGTTCTCCCTTTTGCTGATTTTTTCTCTGTTGTTAGCATTTATTCTCATCTTTTACATTTTTTCTCAGTTTTTCTCAGTTTTTCTAATTTGTTTCATTTTTGTTTACACATTTTTTCTCAGTTTTTATCATTTTCTATCATTTTTTATCAGTGTTTCTCATTTTGTCTCATATTTCATCAGTTTTTATCAGTTTTTCTCAGTTTTTCTAATTTTTGCTCATTTTTTCTAATTTTTCTCAGTTTTTGTCATTTACTCTGTTTTTCCCATTTTTTCTCTGTTTTTCTCAGTTTTTCTCATTTGTTTTTCTGTTTCTCTCAGTTTTTCTGTTCTTTTCATTTGTTCTGTTTTGCTCATTTGTTTGCAGTTTTTCTCAGGTTTTCTCATTTATTCATATTTTTTCACATTTTTTCTCAGTTCTCAGTTTTTCACAATTTTTCTCATTTTGTCTCATTTTTTCACATTTTTTCTGTTTTTCTCAGTTTTTCTCATTTTTTCTCATTTACTCTGTTTTTCTCATTGTTTCTCAATTTTTCTCATTTTTTCCCTGTTTTTTCCTGTTTTTCACTTTTTCTTAGATTTTTTCGTTCTTTTTATCAGTTTTTCGTTGTTTTTCTCAGATTTTTTCAGTTTTTCTCATTTGTGTTCCTCAGTTTTTCTCATTTGTTTTGCTCAGTTTTTCACATTTGTTTTTCTCAGTTTTTCACATTTGTTTTTCTCTGTTTTTCTCAGTTTTCCTCATTTGTTTTATCCAATGTTTCTGTTTTTCTCATTTGTTCCCAGTTTTTCTCATTTGTTCGCATTTTTTTGCAGTTTTTCCGCCTTTTTACTGATATTTTCGCAGTTTTACATTTTTACATTTTTACTCAGTTTTTCTCAGTTTTTGTCAGTTTTTCTCATTTTTTCTCTTTTTGTCTCATTTTTTCAGATTTTTTCTCAGTTTTTCACATTTTTCTCAGTTTTTCTCATTTGTTTTATCCAATTTTTCTGTTTTTCTCATTTGTTCCCAGTTTTTCTCATTTGTTCGCAATTTTTCTCATTTTTTCGCAGTTTTTCTCCTTTTTTCTCATTTTTTTCTCATTTTTCGCAATTTTTCTCTTTTTGTCTTATTTTTTGACATTTTTTCTCAGTTTTTCACATTTTTCTCAGTTTTTCGCAATTTTTCTCTATGTGACTCATTTTTTCTCAGTTTTCTCATTTACTCTCTGTTTTTCCCATTTTTTCTCTGTTTTTCTCAGTTTTTCTCATTTGATTTTCTGTTTCTCTCAGTTTTTCTGTTCTTTTCATTTGTTCTGTTTCGCTCATTTGTTTGCAGTTTTTCTCATTTTTTCTCAGGTTTTCTCATTTATTCTTATTTTATCACATTTTTTCTCAGTTCTCAGTTTTTCACAATTTTTCTCATTTTGTCTCATTTTTTCACATTTTTCTGTTTTTCTCATTTCTCTCATTTTTTTATCAGTTGTTCTCAGTTTTTCTCATTTTTCCTCATTTTTTCGAATTTTTTTCTCAGTTTTTCTCATTTTTTATCAGTTCTCCCTTTTGCTGATTTTTTCTCTGTTGTTAGCATTTATTCTCATCTTTTACATTTTTTCTCAGTTTTTCTCAGTTTTTCTAATTTGTTTCATTTTTGTTTACAAATTTTTTCTCAGTTTTTATCATTTTCTCTCACTTTTTATCAGTGTTTCTCATTTTGTCTCATATTTCATCAGTTTTTGTCAGTTTTTCTCAGTTTTTCTAATTTTTGCTCATTTTTCTAATTTTTCTCAGTTTTTGTCATTTACTCTCTGTTTTTCCCATTTTTTCTCTGTTTTTCTGTTTTTCTCATTTGTTTTTTCTGTTTCTCTCAGTTTTTCTGTTCTTTTCATTTGTTCTGTTTTGCTCATTTGTTTGCAGTTTTTCTCAGATGTTCTCATTTTTTCTCAGGTTTTCTCATTTATTCATATTTTTTCACATTTTTTCTCAGTTCTCAGTTTTTCACAATTTTTCTCATTTTGTCTCATTTTTTCACATTTTTTCTGTTTTTCTCAGTTTTTCTCATTTTTTCTCATTTACTCTGTTTTCTCATTGTTTCTCAATTTTTCTCATTTTTTCCCTGTTTTTTCCTGTTTTTCACTTTTTCTTAGATTTTTTCGTTCTTTTTATCAGTTTATCGTTGTTTTTCTCAGATTTTTTCAGTTTTTCTCATTTGTGTTCCTCAGATTTTCTCATTTGTTTTGCTCAGTTTTTCACATTTGTTTTTCTCAGTTTTTCACATTTGTTTTTCTTTGTTTTTCTCAGTTTTTCTCGTTTGTTTTATCCAATTTTTCTGTTTTTCTCATTTGTTCCCAGTTTTTCTCATTTGTTCGCATTTTTTTGCAGTTTTTCCGCATTTTTACTGATATTTTCGCAGTTTTACATTTTTTACATTTTTTCTCAGTTTTTCTCAGTTTTTTGTCAGTTTTTCTCATTTTTTCTCTTTTTGTCTCATTTTTTCAGATTTTTTTCTCAGTTTTTCACATTTTTCTCAGTTTTTCTCATTTGTTTTATCCAATTTTTCTGTTTTTCTCATTTGTTCCCAGTTTTTCTCATTTGTTCGCAAATTTTCTCATTTTTTCGCAGTTTTTCTCCTTTTTTCTCATTTTTTTCTCATTTTTCGCAATTTTTCTCTTTTTGTCTTATTTTTTGACATTTTTTCTCAGTTTTTCACATTTTTCTCAGTTTTTCGCAATTTTTCTCTATGTGACTCATTTTTTCTCAGTTTTCTCATTTACTCTCTGTTTTTCCCATTTTTTCTCTGTTTTTCTCAGTTTTTCTCATTTGATTTTCTGTTTCTCTCAGTTTTTCTGTTCTTTTCATTTGTTCTGTTTCGCTCATTTGTTTGCAGTTTTTCTCAGATGTTCTCATTTTTTCTCAGGTTTTCTCATTTATTCTTATTTTTTCACATTTTTTCTCAGTTCTCAGTTTTTCACAATTTTTCTCATTTTGTCTCATTTTTTCACATTTTTTCTGTTTTTCTCATTTCTCTCATTTTTTTTAATCAGTTTTTCTCAGTTTTTCTCATTTTTCCTCATTTTTTCTAATTTTTTTCTCAGTTTTTCGCAATTTTTCTCTCTTTTCTCATTTTTTCTCATTTTTCTCATTTACTCTCTGTTTTTCTCATTGTTTCCCAATTTTCTCATTTTTTCCCTGTTTTTTCTTGTTTTTCATTTTTTCTTAGATTTTTTCGTTCTTTTTATCAGTTTTTCGTTGTTTTTCTCAGATTTTTTCAGTTTTTCTCATTTGTGTTCCTCAGTTTTTCTCATTTGTTTTGCTCAGTTTTTCACATTTGTTTTTCTCAGTTTTTCACATTTGTTTTTCTCTGTTTTTCTCAGTTTTCCTAATTTGTTTTATCCAATGTTTCTGTTTTTCTCATTTGTTCCCAGTTTTTCTCATTTGTTCGCATTTTTTTGCAGTTTTTCCGCCTTTTTACTGATATTTTCGCAGTTTTACATTTTTTACATTTTTACTCAGTTTTTCTCAGTTTTTGTCAGTTTTTCTCATTTTTTCTCTTTTTGTCTCATTTTTTCAGATTTTTTTCTCAGTTTTTCACATTTTTCTCAGTTTTTCTCATTTGTTTTATCCAATTTTTCTGTTTTTCTCATTTGTTCCCAGTTTTTCTCATTTGTTCGCAATTTTTCTCATTTTTTCGCAGTTTTTCTCCTTTTTTCTCATTTTTTTCTCATTTTTCGCAATTTTTCTCTTTTTGTCTTATTTTTTGACATTTTTTCTCAGTTTTTCACATTTTTCTCAGTTTTTCGCAATTTTTCTCTATGTGACTCATTTTTTCTCAGTTTTCTCATTTACTCTCTGTTTTTCCCATTTTTTCTCTGTTTTTCTCAGTTTTTCTCATTTGATTTTCTGTTTCTCTCAGTTTTTCTGTTCTTTTCATTTGTTCTGTTTCGCTCATTTGTTTGCAGTTTTTCTCAGATGTTCTCATTTTTTCTCAGGTTTTCTCATTTATTCTTATTTTATCACATTTTTTCTCAGTTCTCAGTTTTTCACAATTTTTCTCATTTTGTCTCATTTTTTCACATTTTTTCTGTTTTTCTCATTTCTCTCATTTTTTTATCAGTTGTTCTCAGTTTTTCTCATTTTTCCTCATTTTTTCGAATTTTTTTCTCAGTTTTTCTCATTTTTTATCAGTTCTCCCTTTTGCTGATTTTTTCTCTGTTGTTAGCATTTATTCTCATCTTTTACATTTTTTCTCAGTTTTTCTCAGTTTTTCTAATTTGTTTCATTTTTGTTTACACATTTTTTCTCAGTTTTTATCATTTTCTCTCACTTTTTATCAGTGTTTCTCATTTTGTCTCATATTTCATCAGTTTTTGTCAGTTTTTCTCAGTTTTTCTAATTTTTGCTCATTTTTTCTAATTTTTCTCAGTTTTTGTCATTTACTCTCTGTTTTTCCCATTTTTTCTCTGTTTTTCTGTTTTTCTCATTTGTTTTTCTGTTTCTCTCAGTTTTTCTGTTCTTTTCATTTGTTCTGTTTTGCTCATTTGTTTGCAGTTTTTCTCAGATGTTCTCATTTTTTCTCAGGTTTTCTCATTTATTCATATTTTTTCACATTTTTTCTCAGTTCTCAGTTTTTCACAATTTTTCTCATTTTGTCTCATTTTTTCACATTTTTTCTGTTTTTCTCAGTTTTTATCATTTTTTCTCATTTACTCTGTTTTTCTCATTGTTTCTCAATTTTTCTCATTTTTTCCCTGTTTTTTCCTGTTTTTCACTTTTTCTTAGATTTTTTCGTTCTTTTTATCAGTTTATCGTTGTTTTTCTCAGATTTTTTCAGTTTTTCTCATTTGTGTTCCTCAGTTTTTCTCATTTGTTTTGCTCAGTTTTTCACATTTGTTTTTCTCAGTTTTTCACATTTGTTTTTCTCTGTTTTTCTCAGTTTTCCTCATTTGTTTTATCCAATGTTTCTGTTTTTCTCATTTGTTCCCAGTTTTTCTCATTTGTTCGCATTTTTTTGCAGTTTTTCCGCCTTTTTACTGATATTTTCGCAGTTTTACATTTTTTACATTTTTACTCAGTTTTTCTCAGTTTTTGTCAGTTTTTCTCATTTTTTCTCTTTTTGTCTCATTTTTTCAGATTTTTTTCTCAGTTTTTCACATTTTTCTCAGTTTTTCTCATTTGTTTTATCCAATTTTTCTGTTTTTCTCATTTGTTCCCAGTTTTTCTCATTTGTTCGCAATTTTTCTCATTTTTTCGCAGTTTTTCTCCTTTTTTCTCATTTTTTTCTCATTTTTCGCAATTTTTCTCTTTTTGTCTTATTTTTTGACATTTTTTCTCAGTTTTTCACATTTTTCTCAGTTTTTCGCAATTTTTCTCTATGTGACTCATTTTTTCTCAGTTTTCTCATTTACTCTCTGTTTTTCCCATTTTTTCTCTGTTTTTCTCAGTTTTTCTCATTTGATTTTCTGTTTCTCTCAGTTTTTCTGTTCTTTTCATTTGTTCTGTTTCGCTCATTTGTTTGCAGTTTTTCTCAGATGTTCTCATTTTTTCTCAGGTTTTCTCATTTATTCTTATTTTATCACATTTTTTCTCAGTTCTCAGTTTTTCACAATTTTTCTCATTTTGTCTCATTTTTTCACATTTTTTCTGTTTTTCTCATTTCTCTCATTTTTTTATCAGTTGTTCTCAGTTTTTCTCATTTTTCCTCATTTTTTCGAATTTTTTTCTCAGTTTTTCTCATTTTTTATCAGTTCTCCCTTTTGCTGATTTTTTCTCTGTTGTTAGCATTTATTCTCATCTTTTACATTTTTTCTCAGTTTTTCTCAGTTTTTCTAATTTTTTTCATTTTTGTTTACACATTTTTTCTCAGTTTTTATCATTTTCTCTCACTTTTTATCAGTGTTTCTCATTTTGTCTCATATTTCATCAGTTTTTATCAGTTTTTCTCAGTTTTTCTAATTTTTGCTCATTTTTTCTAATTTTTCTCAGTTTTTGTCATTTACTCTCTGTTTTTCCCATTTTTTCTCTGTTTTTCTGTTTTTCTCATTTGTTTTTCTGTTTCTCTCAGTTTTTCTGTTCTTTTCATTTGTTCTGTTTTGCTCATTTGTTTGCAGTTTTTCTCAGATGTTCTCATTTTTTCTCAGGTTTTCTCATTTATTCATATTTTTTCACATTTTTTCTCAGTTCTCAGTTTTTCACAATTTTTTTCATTTTGTCTCATTTTTTCACATTTTTTCTGTTTTTCTCAGTTTTTCTCATTTTTTCTCATTTACTCTGTTTTTCTCATTGTTTCTCAATTTTTCTCATTTTTTCCCTGTTTTTTCCTGTTTTTCACTTTTTCTTAGATTTTTTCGTTCTTTTTATCAGTTTATCGTTGTTTTTCTCAGATTTTTTCAGTTTTTCTCATTTGTGTTCCTCAGATTTTCTCATTTGTTTTGCTCAGTTTTTCACATTTGTTTTTCTCAGTTTTTCACATTTGTTTTTCTTTGTTTTTCTCAGTTTTTCTCGTTTGTTTTATCCAATTTTTCTGTTTTTCTCATTTGTTCCCAGTTTTTCTCATTTGTTCGCATTTTTTTGCAGTTTTTCCGCATTTTTACTGATATTTTCGCAGTTTTACATTTTTTACATTTTTTCTCAGTTTTTCTCAGTTTTTGTCTGTTTTTCTCATTTTTTCTCTTTTTGTCTCATTTTTTCAGATTTTTTTCTCAGTTTTTCACATTTTTCTCAGTTTTTCTCATTTGTTTTATCCAATTTTTCTGTTTTTCTCATTTGTTCCCAGTTTTTCTCAGTTGTTCGCAAATTTTCTCATTTCTTCGCAGTTTTTCTCCTTTTTTCTCATTTTTTTCTCATTTTTCGCAATTTTTCTCTTTTTGTCTTATTTTTTGACATTTTTTCTCAGTTTTTCACATTTTTCTCAGTTTTTCGCAATTTTTCTCAATGTGACTCATTTTTTTCTCAGTTTTCTCATTTACTCTCTGTTTTTCCCATTTTTTCTCCGTTTTTCTCAGTTTTTCTCATTTGATTTTCTGTTTCTCTCAGTTTTTCTGTTCTTTTCATTTGTTCTGTTTCGCTCATTTGTTTGCAGTTTTTCTCAGATGTTCTCATTTTTTCTCAGGTTTTCTCATTTATTCTTATTTTATCACGTTTTTTCTCAGTTCTCAGTTTTTCACAATTTTTCTCATTTTGTCTCATTTTTTCACATTTTTTCTGTTTTTCTCATTTCTCTCATTTTTTTATCAGTTGTTCTCAGTTTTTCTCATTTTTCCTCATTTTTTCGAATTTTTTTCTCAGTTTTTCTCATTTTTTATCAGTTCTCCCTTTTGCTGATTTTTTCTCTGTTGTTAGCATTTATTCTCATCTTTTACATTTTTTCTCAGTTTTTCTCAGTTTTTCTAATTTTTTTCATTTTTGTTTACACATTTTTTCTCAGTTTTTATCATTTTCTCTCATTTTTTATCAGTGTTTCTCATTTTGTCTCATATTTCATCAGTTTTTATCAGTTTTTCTCAGTTTTTCTAATTTTTGCTCATTTTTTCTAATTTTTCTCAGTTTTTGTCATTTACTCTCTGTTTTTCCCATTTTTTCTCTGTTTTTCTCAGTTTTTCTCATTTGTTTTTCTGTTTCTCTCAGTTTTTATGTTCTTTTCATTTGTTCTGTTTGGCTCATTTGTTTGCAGTTTTTCTCAAATGTTCTCATTTTTTAGTTTTTCTCAGTTTTTCTCATTTATTCTTATTTTTCACATTTTTTCTCAGTTCTCAGTTTTTCACAATTTTTCTCAATTTGTCTCATTTTTTTAACATTTTTTCTCAGTTTTTCTGATTTCTCTCATTTTTTTAAATCAGTTTTTCACAGTTTTTCTCATTTTTCGTCCTTTTTTCTAATTTTTATCTCAATTTGACTCATTTTTTATCAGTTCTCATTTTTGCTGAGTTTTTCTCAGTTTTTCTTTATTCTCATCTTTTACATTTTTTCTCAGTTTTTCTAATTTTTTTCCTTTTTTTCACATTTATTCTCAGTTTTTATCATTTTCTCTCATTTTTTATCAGTGTTTCTCATTTTGTCTCATTTTTCATCAGTTTTTATCAGTTTTCTCAGTTTTTCTAATTTTTCCTCATTTTTTTCTAATTTTTCTCAGTTTTTGTCATTTGTTTTTCTGTTTTTCTCAGTTTTTCTGTTCTTGTCCTTTGTTCTGTTTTGCTCATTTGTTTGCAGTTTTTCTCAGATGTTCTCATTTTTTTTTGTTTTTCTCAATTTTTATCAGTTCTCACTTTTGCTGAGTTATTCTCAGTTTTTCTCATTTATTCTCATCTTTTACATTTTTTCTCAGTTTTTCAAATTTTTTTCTTTTTTTTCCACATTTTTTCTCAGTTTGTTTCATTTTTTACTCCATTTTTCGCAATTTTTCTCTTTTTGTCTTATTTTTTGACATTTCTTTCTCAGTTTTTCACATTTATCTCAGTTTTTCGCAATTTTTCTCTCCTTGTCTCATTTTTTTTCATTTTTTCTCAGTTACTCTCTGTTTTTCCCATTTTTTACCTGTTTTTCTCAGTTTTTCTCATTTGTTTTTCTGTTTCTCTCAGTTTTTCTGTTCTTTTCATTTGTTCTGTTTTGCTCATTTGTTTGCAGTTTTTCTCAAATGTTCTCATTTTTTCTCATTTTTTCTCAGTTTTTCACATTTATCTCAGTTTTTCTCATTTTTTCTCATTTTTTCTCATTTTTTTCTCAGTTTCTCGCAATTTTTCTCTTTTTGTCTTATTTTTTGACATTTTTTCTCAGTTTTTCACATTTTTCTCAGTTTTTCGCAATTTTTCTCTCTGTCTCATTATTTTTATTTTTTCTCATTTACTCTCTGTTTTTCCCATTTTTTCTCTGTTTTTCTCAGTTTTTCTCATTTGTTTTTCTGTTTCTCTCAGTTTTTCTGTTCTTTTCATTTGTTCTGTTTTGCTCATTTGTTTGCAGTTTTTCTCAAATGTTCTCATTTTTTAATTTTTCTCAGTTTTTCTCATTTATTCTTATTTTTTCACATTTTTTCTCAGTTCTCAGTTTTTCACAATTTTTCTCAATTTGTCTCATTTTTTCACATTTTTTCTCAGTTTTTCTGATTTCTCTCATTTTTTAAATCAATTTCTCAGTTTTTCTCATTTTTCGTCCTTTTTTCTAATTTTTATCTCAATTTGACTCATTTTTTATCAGTTCTCACTTTTGCTGAGTTTTTCTCAGTTTTTCTCCTTTATTCTCACCTTTTGCATTTTTTCTCAGTTTTTCTAATTTTTTTCCTTTTTTTTCACATTTATTCTCAGTTTTTATCATTTTCTCTCATTTTTATCAGTGTTTCTCATTTTGTCTCATTTTTCATCAGTTTTTATCAGTTTTTCTCAGTTTTTCTAATTTTTCCTATTTTTTCTAATTTTTCTCAGTTTTTGTCATTTGTTTTTCTGTTTTTCTCAGTTTTTCTGTTCTTGTCCTTTGTTCTGTTTTGCTCATTTGTTTGCCGTTTTTCTCAGATGTTCTCATTTTTTCTCAGGTTTTCTCATTTATTCTTATTTTTTCACATTTTTTCTCAGTTCTCAGTTTTTCACAATTTTTCTCATTTTGTCTCATTTTTTCACATTTTTCAGTTTTTCTCATTTTTCTCATTTTTTCATTGTTTCTCAATGCTCAGATTTTCTCGTTTTTTCTCATTTTTTCTCATTTTTTTTCTCATTTCACATTTTTTGTCAGTTTTTCAGTTTTTCGCAATTTTTCTCAGTTTTTTCTTGTTTTTCAATTTTTCTTAGTTGTTTTCGTTGTTTTTCTCTGATTTCTCTGTTTTTCTCAATTTTTCTCAGTTTTGCACATTTGTTTTTTTCCAATTGTTCTGTTTTTCTCATTTGTTCCCAGTTTTTCTCATTTGTTCGCAGTTTTTCTCATTTTTTCACATTTTTTTCTCAATTTTTCTCATTTTTCTCAGTTTTTCTCATTTTTTCTCATTTTTTTCTCCATTTTTCGCAATTTTTCTCTTTTTGTATTATTTTTTGTCATTTTTTTCTCAGTTTTTCACATTTTTCTCAGTTTTTCGCAATTTTTCTTTGTCTCGTTTTTTCTCATTTTTGCTCATTTACTCTCTGTTTTTCCTATTTTTTCTCTGTTTTTCTCAGTTTTTCTCATTTGTTTTATCCAATTTTTCTGTTTTTCTTATTTGTTCCCAGTTTTTCTCATTTGTTCGCAATTTTTCTCATTTTTTCGCAGTTTTTCTCATTTTTTCTCATTTTTTTCTCAGTTTTCGCAATTTTTCTCTTTTTGTCTTATTTTTTGATATTTTTTCTCAGTTTTTGACATTTTTCTCCGTTTTTCGCAATTTTTTCTCTATGTGTCTTATTTCTTCTCAGTTTTTCTCATTTACTCTCTGTTTTTCCCATTTTTTCTCTGTTTTTCTCAGTTTTTCTCATTTGATTTTGTGTTTCTCTCAGTTTTTCTGTTCTTTTCATTTGTTCTGTTTTGCTCATTTGTTTGCAGTTTTTCTCAGATGTTCTCATTTTTTCTCAGGTTTTCTCATTTATTCTTATTTTTTCACATTTTTTCTCAGTTCTCAGTTTTTCACAATTTTTCTCATTTTGTCTCATTTTTTCACATTTTTTCTGTTTTTCTCATTTCTCTCATATTTTTGTCATTTTTTCTCAGTTTTTCTCATTTTTTATCAGTTCTCACTTTTGCTGAGTTATTCTCAGTTTTTCTCATTTATTCTCATCTTTTACATTTTTTCTCAGTTTTTCTCAGTTTTTCAATTTTTTTCCTTTTTTTTCCACATTTTTTCTCAGTTTTTATCATTTTTTACTCCATTTTTCGCTATTTTTCTCTTTTTGTCTTATTTTTTGACATTTTTTTCTCAGTTTTTCACATTTTTCTCAGTTTTTCGCAATTTTTCTCTCCTTGTCTCATTTTTTTTCATTTTTTCTCAGTTACTCTCTGTTTTTCCCATTTTTTCTCTGTTTTTCTCAGTTTTTCTCATTTGTTTTTCTGTTTCTCTCAGTTTTTATGTTCTTTTCATTTGTTCTGTTTTGCTCATTTGTTTGCAGTTTTTCTCAAATGTTCTCATTTTTTCTCAGTTTTTCTCAGTTTTTCTCATTTATTCTTATTTTTTCACATTTTTTCTCAGTTCTCAGTTTTTCACAATTTTTCTCAATTTGTCTCATTTTTTCACATTTTTTCTCAGTTTTTCTGATTTCTCTCATTTTTTTAATCAGTTTTTCACAGTTTTTCTCATTTTTCCTCCTTTTTTCTAATTTTTATCTCAATTTTACTCATTTTTTATCAGTTCTCACTTTTGCTGAGTTTTTCTCAGTTTTTCTCGTTTATTCTCATCTTTTGCATTTTTCTCAGTTTTTCTAAGTTTTTTCCTTTTTTTGCACATTTATTCTCAGTTTTTATAATTTTCTCTCATTTTTCATCAGTTTTTATCATTTTTTCTCAGGTTTTAATAATTTTTCTAATTTTTCCTTTGTTTTTCTAATTTTTCTCAGTTTTTGTCATTTGTTTTTCTGTTTTTCTCAGTTTTTCTGTTCTTGTCCTTTGTTCTGTTCTGCTCATTTGTTTGCAGTTTTTCTGAGATGTTCTAATTTTTTCTCAGGTTTTCTCATTTTGTCTCATTTTTTCACATTTTTTCTGTTTTTCTCATTTCTCTCATATTTTTGTCATTTTTTCTCAGTTTTTCTAATTTTTCCTAATTTTTTCTAATTTTTTTCTCTGTTTTTCTCATTTGTTATCAGTTCTCACTTTTGCTGAGTTATTCTCAGTTTTTCTCATTTATTCTCATCTTTTACATTTTTTCTCAGTGTTTCTCAGTTTTTCAAATTTTTTTCTTTGTTTTCCAAATTTTTTCTCAGTTTTTATCATTTTTTACTCCATTTTTCGCAATTTTTCTCTTTTTGTCTTATTTTTGACATTTTTTTCTCAGTTTTTCACATTTTTCTCAGTTTTTCGCGATTTTTCTCTCCTTGTCTCATTTCTTTTCATTTTTTCTCAGTTACTCTCTGTTTTTCCCATTTTTTCCCTGTTTTTCTCAGTTTTTCTCATTTGTTTTTCTTTCTCTCAGTTTTTCTGTTCTTTTCATTTGTTCTGTTTTGCTCATTTGTTTGCAGTTTTTCTCAAATGTTCTCATTTTTTCTCAGTTTTTCTCAGTTTTTCACATTTTTCTCAGTTTTTCTCATTTTTTCTCATTTTTTCTCATTTTTTTCTCAGTTTCTCGCAATTTTTCTCTTTTTGTCTTATTTTTTGACATTTTTTCTCAGTTTTTCACATTTTTCTCAGTTTTTGGCAATTTTTCTCTCTGTCTCATTATTTTTATTTTTTCTCATTTACTCTCTGTTTTTCCCATTTTTTCTCTGTTTTTCTCAGTTTTTCTCATTTGTTTTTCTGTTTTTCTCAGTTTTTCTGTTCTTTTCATTTGTTCTGTTTTGCTCATTTGTTTGCAGTTTTTCTCAAATGTTCTCATTGTTTGGTTTTTCTCAGTTTTTCTCATTTATTCTTATTTTTTCACATTTTTTCTCAGTTCTCAGTTTTTCACAATTTTTCTCAATTTATCTCATTTTTTCACATTTTTTCTGTTTTTCTGATTTCTCTCATTTTTTAAAATCAGTTTCTCACAGATTTTCTCATTTTACGTCCTTTTTTCTAATTTTTATTTCAATTTGACTCATTTTTTATCAGTTCTCACTTTTGCTGAGTTTTACTCAGTTTTTCTCCTTTATTCTCATCTTTTGCATTTTATCTCAGTTTTTCTCAGTTTTTCACATTTTTCCTCATTTTTTTCTAATTTTTTTCTCAGTTTTTTTCATTTTTTATCATTTCTCACTTTTGCTGAGTTTTTCTCACTTTTTCTCATTTATTCTCATCTTTTACATTTTTTCTCAGTTTTTCTCAGTTTTTCAAATTTTTTGCTTTTTGTTCCACATTTTTTCTCAGTTTTTATCATTTTCCCTCATTTTTCATCAGTTTTTATCATTTTTTTCTCAGGTTTTAATAGTTTTTCTAATTTTTCCTTAGTTTTTGTCATTTGTTTTTCTGTTTTTCTCAGTTTTTCTGTTCTTGTCCTTTGCTCTGTTTTGCTCATTTGTTTGCAGTTTTTCTCAGATGTTCTCATTTTTTCTGAGGTTTTCTCATTTATTCTCATTTTTTCACATTTTTTCTCAGTTCTCAGTTTTTCACAATTTTTCTCATTTTGTCTCATTTTTAAAAAATGTTTCTGTTTTTCTCATTTCTCTCATATTTTTGTCATTTTTTCTCAGTTTTTCTCATTTTTCCTAATTTTTTCTAATTTGTTTCTCAGTTTTTCTCATTTTTTATCAGTTCTCACTTTTGCTGAGTTATTCTCAGTTTTTCTCATTTATTCTCATCTTTTACATTTTTTCTCAGTTTTTCAAATTTTTTTCTTTTTTTTCCACATTTTTTCTCATTTTTTCTCATTTTTTTCTCAGTTTCTCGCAATTGTTCTCTTTTTGTCTTATTTTTTGACATTTTTTCTCAGTTTTTCACATTTTTCTCAGTTTTTCGCAATTTTTTTCTCTGTCTCATTATTTTTATTTTTTCTCATTTACTCTCTGTTTTTCCCATTTTTTCTCTGTTTTTCTCAGTTTTTCTCATTTGTTATTCTGTTTCTCTCAGTTTTTCTGTTCTTTTCATTTGTTCTGTTTTGCTCATTTGTTTGCAGTTTTTCTCAAATGTTCTCATTTTTTAGTTTTTCACAGTTTTTCTCATTTATTCTTATTTTTTCACATTTTTTCTTAGTTCTCAGTTTTTCACAATTTTTCTCAATTTATCTCATTTTTTCACATTTTTTCTCAGTTTTTCTGATTTCTCTCATTTTTTAAAATCAGTTTCTCACAGTTTTTCTCATTTTTCGTCCTTTTTTCTAATTTTTATCTCAATTTGACTCATTTTTTATCAGTTCTCACTTTTGCTGAGTTTTTCTCAGTTTTTCGCCTTTATTCTCATCTTTTGCATTTTTTCTCAGTTTTTCTAATTTTTTTCCTTTTTTTTCACATTTATTCTCAGTTTTTATCATTTTCTCCCATTTTTTATCAGTGTTTCTCATTTTGTCTCATTTTTTATCAGTGTTTCTCATTTTGTCTCATTTTTCATCAGTTTTTCTCAGTTTTTCTCAGTTTTTCTAATTTTTCCTCATTTTTTTCTAATTTTTCTCAGTTTTTGTCATTTGTTTTTCTGTTTTTCTCAGTTTTTCTGTTCTTGTCCTTTGTTCTTTTGCTCATTTGTTTGCAGTTTTTCTCAGAGGTTCTCATTTGTTTTTTGTTTTTCAATTTTTCTTAGTTGTTTTCGTTGTTTTTCTCAGATTTCTCTGTTTTTCTCAATTTTTCTCAGTTTTGCACATTTGTTTTTTCCAATTTTTCTGTTTTTCTCATTTGTTCCCAGTTTTTCTCAGTTTTTCTCATTTTTTCTCATTATTTTTCATTTTTTCTCATTTACTCTGTTTTTCCCATTTTTTCTCTGTTTTTCTCAGTTTTTCTCATTTGTTTTTCTGTTTCTCTCAGTTTATCTGTTCTTTTCATTTGTTCTGTTTTGCTCATTTGTTTGCAGTTTTTCTCAAATGTTCTCATTTTTTCTCATTTTTTCTCAGTTTTTCACATTTTTTCAGTTTTTCTCATTTTTTCTCATTTACTCTGTTTTTCTCATTGTTTCCCAATTTTCTCATTTTTTCCCTGTTTTTTCTTGTTTTTCATTTTTTCTTAGATTTTTTCGTTCTTTTTATCAGTTTTTCGTTGTTTTTCTCAGATTTTTTAGTTTTTCTCATTTGTGTTCCTCAGTTTTTCTCATTTGTTTTGCTCAGTTTTTCACATTTGTTTTTCTCAGTTTTTCACATTTGTTTTTCTCTGTTTTTCTCAGTTTTCCTCATTTGTTTTATCCAATGTTTCTGTTTTTCTCATTTGTTCCCAGTTTTTCTCATTTGTTCGCATTTTTTGCAGTTTTTCCGCCTTTTTACTGATATTTTCGCAGTTTTACATTTTTTACATTTTTACTCAGTTTTTCTCAGTTTTTGTCAGTTTTTCTCATTTTTTCTCTTTTTGTCTCATTTTTTCAGATTTTTTTCTCAGTTTTTCACATTTTTCTCAGTTTTTCTCATTTGTTTTATCCAATTTTTCTGTTTTTCTCATTTGTTCCCAGTTTTTCTCATTTGTTCGCAATTTTTCTCATTTTTTCGCAGTTTTTCTCCTTTTTTCTCATTTTTTTCTCATTTTTCGCAATTTTTCTCTTTTTGTCTTATTTTTTGACATTTTTTCTCAGTTTTTCACATTTTTCTCAGTTTTTCGCAATTTTTCTCTATGTGACTCATTTTTTCTCAGTTTTCTCATTTACTCTCTGTTTTTCCCATGTTTTCTCTGTTTTTCTCAGTTTTTCTCATTTGATTTTCTGTTTCTCTCAGTTTTTCTGTTCTTTTCATTTGTTCTGTTTCGCTCATTTGTTTGCAGTTTTTCTCAGATGTTCTCATTTTTTCTCAGGTTTTCTCATTTATTCTTATTTTTTCACATTTTTTCTCAGTTCTCAGTTTTTCACAATTTTTCTCATTTTGTCTCATTTTATCACATTTTTTCTGTTTTTCTCATTTCTCTCATTTTTTTTATCAGTTTTTCTCAGTTTTTCTCATTTTTCCTCATTTTTTCTAATTTTTTTCTCAGTTTTTCGCAATTTTTCTCTCTTTTCTCATTTTTTCTCATTTTTTCTCATTTACTCTCTGTTTTTCTCATTGTTTCCCAATTTTCTCATTTTTTCCCTGTTTTTTCTTGTTTTTCATTTTTTCTCAGATTTTTTCGTTCTTTTTATCAATTTTTCGTTGTTTTTCTCAGATTTTTTCAGTTTTTCTCATTTGTGTTCCTCAGTTTTTCTCATTTGTTTTGCTCAGTTTTTCGCATTTGTTTTTCTCAGTTTTTCACGTTTGTTTTTCTCTGTTTTTCTCAGTTTTCCTCATTTGTTTTATCCAATGTTTCTGTTTTTCTCATTTGTTCCCAGTTTTTCTCATTTGTTCGCATTTTTTCTCAGTTTTTCTCAGTTTTTCTAATTTTTTTCATTTGTGTTTACACATTTTTTCTCAGTTTTTATCATTTTCTCTCATTTTTTATCAGTGTTTCTCATTTTGTCTCATATTTCATCAGTTTTTATCAGTTTTTCTCAGTTTTCTAATTTTTGCTCATTTTTTCTAATTTTTCTCAGTTTTTGTCATTTACTCTCTGTTTTTCCCATTTTTTCTCTGTTTTTCTCAGTTTTTCTCATTTGTTTTTCTGTTTCTCTCAGTTTATCTGTTCTTTTCATTTGTTCTGTTTTGCTCATTTGTTTGCAGTTTTTCTCAAATGTTCTCATTTTTTCTCATTTTTTCTCAGTTTTTCACATTTTTTCAGTTTTTCTCATTTTTTCTCATTTACTCTGTTTTTCTCATTGTTTCCCAATTTTCTCATTTTTTCCCTGTTTTTTCTTGTTTTTCATTTTTTCTTAGATTTTTTCGTTCTTTTTATCAGTTTTTCGTTGTTTTTCTCAGATTTTTTAGTTTTTCTCATTTGTGTTCCTCAGTTTTTCTCATTTGTTTTGCTCAGTTTTTCACATTTGTTTTTCTCAGTTTTTCACATTTGTTTTTCTCTGTTTTTCTCAGTTTTCCTCATTTGTTTTATCCAATGTTTCTGTTTTTCTCATTTGTTCCCAGTTTTTCTCATTTGTTCGCATTTTTTGCAGTTTTTCCGCCTTTTTACTGATATTTTCGCAGTTTTACATTTTTTACATTTTTACTCAGTTTTTCTCAGTTTTTGTCAGTTTTTCTCATTTTTTCTCTTTTTGTCTCATTTTTTCAGATTTTTTTCTCAGTTTTTCACATTTTTCTCAGTTTTTCTCATTTGTTTTATCCAATTTTTCTGTTTTTCTCATTTGTTCCCAGTTTTTCTCATTTGTTCGCAATTTTTCTCATTTTTTCGCAGTTTTTCTCCTTTTTTCTCATTTTTTTCTCATTTTTCGCAATTTTTCTCTTTTTGTCTTATTTTTTGACATTTTTTCTCAGTTTTTCACATTTTTCTCAGTTTTTCGCAATTTTTCTCTATGTGACTCATTTTTTCTCAGTTTTCTCATTTACTCTCTGTTTTTCCCATGTTTTCTCTGTTTTTCTCAGTTTTTCTCATTTGATTTTCTGTTTCTCTCAGTTTTTCTGTTCTTTTCATTTGTTCTGTTTCGCTCATTTGTTTGCAGTTTTTCTCAGATGTTCTCATTTTTTCTCAGGTTTTCTCATTTATTCTTATTTTTTCACATTTTTTCTCAGTTCTCAGTTTTTCACAATTTTTCTCATTTTGTCTCATTTTATCACATTTTTTCTGTTTTTCTCATTTCTCTCATTTTTTTTATCAGTTTTTCTCAGTTTTTCTCATTTTTCCTCATTTTTTCTAATTTTTTTCTCAGTTTTTCGCAATTTTTCTCTCTTTTCTCATTTTTTCTCATTTTTTCTCATTTACTCTCTGTTTTTCTCATTGTTTCCCAATTTTCTCATTTTTTCCCTGTTTTTTCTTGTTTTTCATTTTTTCTCAGATTTTTTCGTTCTTTTTATCAATTTTTCGTTGTTTTTCTCAGATTTTTTCAGTTTTTCTCATTTGTGTTCCTCAGTTTTTCTCATTTGTTTTGCTCAGTTTTTCGCATTTGTTTTTCTCAGTTTTTCACGTTTGTTTTTCTCTGTTTTTCTCAGTTTTCCTCATTTGTTTTATCCAATGTTTCTGTTTTTCTCATTTGTTCCCAGTTTTTCTCATTTGTTCGCATTTTTTCTCAGTTTTTCTCAGTTTTTCTAATTTTTTTCATTTGTGTTTACACATTTTTTCTCAGTTTTTATCATTTTCTCTCATTTTTTATCAGTGTTTCTCATTTTGTCTCATATTTCATCAGTTTTTATCAGTTTTTCTCAGTTTTTCTAATTTTTGCTCATTTTTTCTAATTTTTCTCAGTTTTTGTCATTTACTCTCTGTTTTTCCCATTTTTTCTCTGTTTTTCTCAGTTTTTCTCATTTGTTTTTCTGTTTCTCTCAGTTTTTCTGTTCTTTTCATTTGTTCTGTTTTGCTCATTTGTTTGCAGTTTTTCTCAGATGTTCTCATTTTTTCTCAGGTTTTCTCATTTATTCATATTTTTTCACATTTTTTCTCAGTTCTCAGTTTTTCACAATTTTTCTCATTTTGTCTCATTTTTTCACATTTTTTCTGTTTTTCTCAGTTTTTCTCATTTTTTCTCATTTACTCTGTTTTTCTCATTGTTTCTCAATTTTTCTCATTTTTTCCCTGTTTTTTCCTGTTTTTCACTTTTTCTTAGATTTTTTCGTTCTTTTTATCAGTTTTTCGTTGTTTTTCTAAGATTTTTTCAGTTTTTCTCATTTGTGTTCCTCAGTTTTTCTCATTTGTTTTGCTCAGTTTTTCACATTTGTTTTTCTCAGTTTTTCACATTTGTTTTTCTCTGTTTTTCTCAGTTTTCCTAATTTGTTTTATCCAATGTTTCTGTTTTTCTCATTTGTTCCCAGTTTTTCTCATTTGTTCGCATTTTTTTGCAGTTTTTCCGCCTTTTTACTGATATTTTCGCAGTTTTACATTTTTTACATTTTTACTCAGTTTTTCTCAGTTTTTGTCAGTTTTTCTTATTTTTTCTGTTTTTCTCATTTCTCTCATTTTTTTTTATCAGTTTTTCTCAGTTTTTCTCATATTTCCTCATTTTTTCTAATTTTTTTCTCAGTTTTTCGCAATTTTTCTCTCTTTTCTCATTTTTTCTCATTTTTTCTCATTTACTCTCTGTTTTTCTCATTGTTTCCCAATTTTCTCATTTTTTCCCTGTTTTTTCTTGTTTTTCATTTTTTCTTAGATTTTTTCGTTCTTTTTATCAGTTTTTCGTTGTTTTTCTCAGATTTTTTCAGTTTTTCTCATTTGTGTTCCTCAGTTTTTCTCATTTGTTTTGCTCAGTTTTTCACATTTGTTTTTCTCAGTTTTTCACATTTGTTTTTCTCTGTTTTTCTCAGTTTTCCTCATTTGTTTTATCCAATGTTTCTGTTTTTCTCATTTGTTCCCAGTTTTTCTCATTTGTTCGCATTTTTTTGCAGTTTTTCCGCCTTTTTACTGATATTTTCGCAGTTTTACATTTTTTACATTTTTACTCAGTTTTTCTCAGTTTTTGTCAGTTTTTCTCATTTTTTCTCTTTTTGTCTCATTTTTTCAGATTTTTTTCTCAGTTTTTCACATTTTTCTCAGTTTTTCTCATTTGTTTTATCCAATTTTTCTGTTTTTCTCATTTGTTCCCAGTTTTTCTCATTTGTTCGCAATTTTTCTCATTTTTTCGCAGTTTTCTCCTTTTTTCTCATTTTTTTCTCATTTTTCGCAATTTTTCTCTTTTTGTCTTATTTTTTGACATTTTTTCTCAGTTTTTCACATTTTTCTCAGTTTTTCGCAATTTTTCTCTATGTGACTCATTTTTTCTCAGTTTTCTCATTTACTCTCTGTTTTTCCCATTTTTTCTCTGTTTTTCTCAGTTTTTCTCATTTGATTTTCTCTCAGTTTTTCTGTTCTTTTCATTTGTTCTGTTTCGCTCATTTGTTTGCAGTTTTTCTCAGGTGTTCTCATTTTTTCTCAGGTTTTCTCATTTATTCTTATTTTTTCACATTTTTTCTCAGTTCTCAGTTTTTCACAATTTTTCTCATTTTGTCTCATTTTTTCACATTTTTTCTGTTTTTCTCATTTCTCTCATTTTTTTTATCAGTTTTTCTCAGTTTTTCTCATTTTTCCTCATTTTTTCTAATTTTTTTCTCAGTTTTTCGCAATTTTTCTCTCTTTTCTCATTTTTTCTCATTTTTTCTCATTTACTCTCTGTTTTTCTCATTGTTTCCCAATTTTCTCATTTTTTCCCTGTTTTTTCTTGTTTTTCATTTTTTCTTAGATTTTTTCGTTCTTTTTATCAGTTTTTCGTTGTTTTTCTCAGATTTTTTCAGTTTTTCTCATTTGTGTTCCTCAGTTTTTCTCATTTGTTTTGCTCAGTTTTTCACATTTGTTTTTCTCAGATTTGCACATTTGTTTTTCTCTGTTTTTCTCAGTTTTCCTCATTTGTTTTATCCAATGTTTCTGTTTTTCTCATTTGTTCCCAGTTTTTCTCATTTGTTCGCATTTTTTTGCAGTTTTTCCGCCTTTTTACAGATATTTTCGCAGTTTTACATTTTTTACATTTTTACTCAGTTTTTCTCAGTTTTTGTCAGTTTTTCTCATTTTTTCTCTTTTTGTCTCATTTTTTCAGATTTTTTTCTCTGTTTTTCACATTTTTCTCAGTTTTTCTCATTTGTTTTAACCAATTTTTCTGTTTTTCTCATTTGTTCCCAGTTTTTCTCATTTGTTCGCAATTTTTCTCATTTTTTCGCAGTTTTTCTCCTTTTTTCTCATTTTTTTCTCATTTTTCGCAATTTTTCTCTTTTTGTCTTATTTTTTGACATTTTTTCTCAGTTTTTCACATTTTTCTCAGTTTTTCGCAATTTTTCTCTATGTGACTCATTTTTTCTCAGTTTTCTCATTTACTCTCTGTTTTTCCCATTTTTTCTCTGTTTTTCTCAGTTTTTCTCATTTGATTTTCTGTTTCTCTCAGTTTTTCTGTTCTTTTCATTTGTTCTGTTTCGCTCATTTGTTTGCAGTTTTTCTCAGATGTTCTCATTTTTTCTCAGGTTTTCTCATTTATTCTTATTTTTTCACATTTTTTCTCAGTTCGCAGTTTTTCACAATTTTTCTCATTTTGTCTCATTTTTTCACATTTTTTCTGTTTTTCTCATTTCTCTCATTTTTTTTAATCAGTTTTTCTCAGTTTTTCTCATTTTTCCTCATTTTTTCTAATTTTTTTCTCAGTTTTTCGCAATTTTTCTCTCTTTTCTCATTTTTTCTCATTTTTTCTCATTTACTCTCTGTTTTTCTCATTGTTTCCCAATTTTCTCATTTTTTCCCTGTTTTTTCTTGTTTTTCATTTTTTCTTAGATTTTTTCGTTCTTTTTATCAGTTTTTCGTTGTTTTTCTCAGATTTTTTTGAGTTTTTCTCATTTGTGTTCCTCAGTTTTTCTCATTTGTTTTGCTCAGTTATTCACATTTGTTTTTCTCAGTTTTTCACATTTGTTTTTCTCTGTTTTTCTCAGTTTTCCTCATTTGTTTTATCCAATGTTTCTGTTTTTCTCATTTGTTCCCAGTTTTTCTCATTTGTTCGCATTTTTTTGCAGTTTTTCCGCATTTTTACTGATATTTTCGCAGTTTTACATTTTTTACATTTTTACTCAGTTTTTCTCAGTTTTTGTCAGTTTTTCTCATTTTTTCTCTTTTTGTCTCATTTTTTCAGATTTTTTTCTCAGTTTTTCACATTTTTCTCAGTTTTTCTCATTTGTTTTATCCAATTTTTCTGTTTTTCTCATTTGTTCCCAGTTTTTCTCATTTGTTCGCAAATTTTCTCATTTCTTCGCAGTTTTTCTCCTTTTTTCTCATTTTTTTCTCATTTTTCGCAATTTTTCTCTTTTTGTCTTATTTTTTGACATTTTTTCTCAGTTTTTCACATTTTTCTCAGTTTTTCGCAATTTTTCTCAATGTGACTCATTTTTTCTCAGTTTTCTCATTTACTCTCTGTTTTTCCCATTTTTTCTCTGTTTTTCTCAGTTTTTCTCATTTGATTTTCTGTTTCTCTCAGTTTTTCTGTTATTTTCATTTGTTCTGTTTCGCTCATTTGTTTGCAGTTTTTCTCAGATGTTCTCATTTTTTCTCAGGTTTTCTCATTTATTCTTATTTTATCACATTTTTTCTCAGTTCTCAGTTTTTCACAATTTTTCTCATTTTGTCTCATTTTTTCACATTTTTTCTGTTTTTCTCATTTCTCTCATTTTTTTATCAGTTGTTCTCAGTTTTTCTCATTTTTCCTCATTTTTTCGAATTTTTTTCTCAGTTTTTCTCATTTTTTATCAGTTCTCCCTTTTGCTGATTTTTTCTCTGTTGTTAGCATTTATTCTCATCTTTTACATTTTTTCTCAGTTTTTCTCAGTTTTTCTAATTTTTTTCATTTTTGTTTACACATTTTTTCTCAGTTTTTATCATTTTCTCTCATTTTTTATCAGTGTTTCTCATTTTGTCTCATATTTCATCAGTTTTTCTCAGTTTTTCTAATTTTTGCTCATTTTTTCTAATTTTTCTCAGTTTTTGTCATTTACTCTCTGTTTTTCCCATTTTTTCTCTGTTTTTCTCAGTTTTTCTCATTTGTTTTTCTGTTTCTCTCAGTTTTTCTGTTCTTTTCATTTGTTCTGTTTTGCTCATTTGTTTGCAGTTTTTCTCAGATGTTCTCATTTTTTCTCAGGTTTTCTCATTTATTCATATTTTTTCACATTTTTTCTCAGTTCTCAGTTTTTCACAATTTTTCTCATTTTGTCTCATTTTTTCACATTTTTTCTGTTTTTCTCAGTTTTTCTCATTTTTTCTCATTTACTCTGTTTTTCTCATTGTTTCTCAATTTTTCTCATTTTTTCCCTGTTTTTTCCTGTTTTTCACTTTTTCTTAGATTTTTTCGTTCTTTTTATCAGTTTTTCGTTGTTTTTCTCAGATTTTTTCAGTTTTTCTCATTTGTGTTCCTCAGTTTTTCTCATTTGTTTTGCTCAGTTTTTCACATTTGTTTTTCTCAGTTTTTCACATTTGTTTTTCTCTATTTTTCTCAGTTTTCCTCATTTGTTTTATCCAATGTTTCTGTTTTTCTCATTTGTTCCCAGTTTTTCTCATTTGTTCGCATTTTTTTGCAGTTTTTCCGCCTTTTTACTGATATTTTCGCAGTTTTACATTTTTTACATTTTTACTCAGTTTTTCTCAGTTTTTGTCAGTTTTTCTTATTTTTTCTGTTTTTCTCATTTCTCTCATTTTTTTTTATCAGTTTTTCTCAGTTTTTCTCATATTTCCTCATTTTTTCTAATTTTTTTCTCAGTTTTTCGCAATTTTTCTCTCTTTTCTCATTTTTTCTCATTTTTTCTCATTTACTCTCTGTTTTTCTCATTGTTTCCCAATTTTCTCATTTTTTCCCTGTTTTTTCTTGTTTTTCATTTTTTCTTAGATTTTTTCGTTCTTTTTATCAGTTTTTCGTTGTTTTTCTCAGATTTTTTCAGTTTTTCTCATTTGTGTTCCTCAGTTTTTCTCAGTTGTTTTGCTCAGTTTTTCACATTTGTTTTTCTCAGTTTTTCACATTTGTTTTTCTCTGTTTTCCTCACTTTTCCTCATTTGTTTTATCCAATGTTTCTGTTTTTCTCATTTGTTCCCAGTTTTTCTCATTTGTTCGCATTTTTTTGCAGTTTTTCCGCCTTTTTACTGATATTTTCGCAGTTTTACATTTTTTACATTTTTACTCAGTTTTTCTCAGTTTTTGTCAGTTTTTCTCATTTTTTCTCTTTTTGTCTCATTTTTTCAGATATTTTTCTCAGTTTTTCACATTTTTCTCAGTTTTTCTCATTTGTTTTATCCAATTTTTCTGTTTTTCTCATTTGTTCCCAGTTTTTCTCATTTGTTCGCAAATTTTCTCATTTCTTCGCAGTTTTCTCCTTTTTTCTCATTTTTTTCTCATTTTTCGCAATTTTTCTCTTTTTGTCTTATTTTTTGACATTTTTTCTCTGTTTTTCTCAGTTTTTCTCATTTGATTTTCTCTCAGTTTTTCTGTTCTTTTCATTTGTTCTGTTTCGCTCATTTGTTTGCAGTTTTTCTCAGGTGTTCTCATTTTTTCTCAGGTTTTCTCATTTATTCTTATTTTTTCACATTTTTTCTCAGTTCTCAGTTTTTCACAATTTTTCTCATTTTGTCTCATTTTTTCACATTTTTTCTGTTTTTCTCATTTCTCTCATTTTTTTTATCAGTTTTTCTCAGTTTTTCTCATTTTTCCTCATTTTTTCTAATTTTTTTCTCAGTTTTTCGCAATTTTTCTCTCTTTTCTCATTTTTTCTCATTTTTTCTCATTTACTCTCTGTTTTTCTCATTGTTTCCCAATTTTCTCATTTTTTCCCTGTTTTTTCTTGTTTTTCATTTTTTCTTAGATTTTTTCGTTCTTTTTATCAGTTTTTCGTTGTTTTTCTCAGAATTTTTTCAGTTTTTCTCATTTGTGTTCCTCAGTTTTTCTCATTTGTTTTGCTCAGTTTTTCACATTTGTTTTTCTCAGATTTTCACATTTGTTTTTCTCTGTTTTTCTCAGTTTTCCTCATTTGTTTTATCCAATGTTTCTGTTTTTCTCATTTGTTCCCAGTTTTTCTCATTTGTTCGCATTTTTTTGCAGTTTTTCCGCCTTTTTACTGATATTTTCGCAGTTTTACATTTTTTACATTTTTACTCAGTTTTTCTCAGTTTTTGTCAGTTTTTCTCATTTTTTCTCTTTTTGTCTCATTTTTTCAGATTTTTTTCTCTGTTTTTCACATTTTTCTCAGTTTTTCTCATTTGTTTTAACCAATTTTTCTGTTTTTCTCATTTGTTCCCAGTTTTTCTCATTTGTTCGCAATTTTTCTCATTTTTTCGCAGTTTTTCTCCTTTTTTCTCATTTTTTTCTCATTTTTCGCAATTTTTCTCTTTTTGTCTTATTTTTTGACATTTTTTCTCAGTTTTTCACATTTTTCTCAGTTTTTCGCAATTTTTCTCTATGTGACTCATTTTTTCTCAGTTTTCTCATTTACTCTCTGTTTTTCCCATTTTTTCTCTGTTTTTCTCACTTTTTCTCATTTGATTTTCTGTTTCTCTCAGTTTTTCTGTCTTTTCATTTGTTCTGTTTCGCTCATTTGTTTGCAGTTTTTCTCAGATGTTCTCATTTTTTCTCAGGTTTTCTCATTTATTCTTATTTTTTCACATTTTTTCTCAGTTCTCAGTTTTCACAATTTTTCTCATTTTGTCTCATTTTTTCACATTTTTTCTGTTTTTCTCATTTCTCTCATTTTTTTTAATCAGTTTTTCTCAGTTTTTCTCATTTTTCCTCATTTTTTCTAATTTTTTTCTCAGTTTTTCGCAATTTTTCTCTCTTTTCTCATTTTTTCTCATTTTTTCTCATTTACTCTCTGTTTTTCTCATTGTTTCCCAATTTTCTCATTTTTTCCCTGTTTTTTCTTGTTTTTCATTTTTTCTTAGATTTTTCGTTCTTTTTATCAGTTTTTCGTTGTTTTTCTCAGATTTTTTCAGTTTTTCTCATTTGTGTTCCTCAGTTTTTCTCATTTGTTTTGCTCAGTTTTTCACATTTGTTTTTTCTCAGTTTTTCACATTTGTTTTTCTCTGTTTTTCTCAGTTTTCTCATTTGTTTTATCCAATGTTTCTGTTTTTCTCATTTGTTCCCAGTTTTTCTCATTTGTTCGCATTTTTTTGCAGTTTTTCCGCCTTTTTACTGATATTTTCGCAGTTTTACATTTTTTACATTTTTACTCAGTTTTTCTCAGTTTTTGTCAGTTTTTCTCATTTTTTCTCTTTTTGTCTCATTTTTCAGATTTTTTTCTCAGTTTTTCACATTTTTCTCAGTTTTTCTCATTTGTTTTATCCAATTTTTCTGTTTTTCTCATTTGTTCCCAGTTTTTCTCATTTGTTCGCAATTTTTCTCATTTTTTCAGTTTTTCTCCTTTTTTTCTCATTTTTTTCTCATTTTTCGCAATTTTTCTCTTTTTGTCTTATTTTTGACATTTTTCTCAGTTTTTCATTTTCTCAGTTTTTCGCAATTTTTCTCTATGTGACTCATTTTTTCTCAGTTTTCTCATTTACTCTCTGTTTTTCCCATTTTTTCTCTGTTTTTCTCAGTTTTTCTCATTTGATTTTCTGTTTTCTCTCAGTTTTCTGTTATTTTCATTTGTTCTGTTTCGCTCATTTGTTTGCAGTTTTTCTCAGATGTTCTCATTTTTTCTCAGGTTTTCTCATTTATTCTTATTTTATCACATTTTTTCTCAGTTCTCAGTTTTTCACAATTTTTCTCATTTTGTCTCATTTTTCACATTTTTTCTGTTTTTCTCATTTCTCTCATTTTTTTATCAGTTGTTCTCAGTTTTTCTCATTTTTCCTCATTTTTTCGAATTTTTTTCTCAGTTTTTCTCATTTTTTATCAGTTCTCCCTTTTGCTGATTTTTTCTCTGTTGTTAGCATTTATTCTCATCTTTTACATTTTTTCTCAGTTTTTCTCAGTTTTTCTAATTTTTTTCATTTTTGTTTACACATTTTTTCTCAGTTTTTATCATTTTCTCTCATTTTTTATCAGTGTTTCTCATTTTGTCTCATATTTCATCAGTTTTATCAGTTTTTCTCAGTTTTTCTAATTTTTGCTCATTTTTTCTAATTTTTCTCAGTTTTTGTCATTTACTCTCTGTTTTTCCCATTTTTCTCTGTTTTTCTCAGTTTTTCTCATTTGTTTTTCTGTTTCTCTCAGTTTTTCTGTTCTTTTCATTTGTTCTGTTTTGCTCATTTGTTTGCAGTTTTTCTCAGATGTTCTCATTTTTTCTCAGGTTTTCTCATTTATTCATATTTTTTCACATTTTTTCTCAGTTCTCAGTTTTTCACAATTTTTCCTCATTTTGTCTCATTTTTTCACATTTTTTCTGTTTTTCTCATTTTTTCTCATTTTTTCTCATTTACTCTGTTTTTCTCATTGTTTCTCAATTTTTCTCATTTTTTTCCTGTTTTTTCCTGTTTTACACATTTTCTTAGATTTTTCGTTCTTTTTATCAGTTTTTCGTTGTTTTTCTCAGATTTTTTCAGTTTTTCTCATTTGTGTTCCTCAGTTTTTCTCATTTGTTTTGCTCAGTTTTTCACATTTGTTTTTCTCAGTTTTTCACATTTGTTTTTTCTCTGTTTTTCTCAGTTTTCCTCATTTGGTTTTATCCAATGTTTCTGTTTTTCTCATTTGTTTCCCAGTTTTTCTCATTTGTTCGCATTTTTTTGCAGTTTTTCCGCCTTTTTACTGATATTTTCAACAGTTTTACATTTTTTACATTTTTACTCAGTTTTTCTCAGTTTTTTGTCAGTTTTTCTCATTTTTTCTCTTTTTGTCTCATTTTTTCAGATTTTTTTCTCAGTTTTTCACATTTTTCTCAGTTTTTCTCATTTGTTTTATCCAATTTTTCTGTTTTTCTCATTTGTTCCCAGTTTTTCTCATTTGTTCGCAATTTTTCTCATTTTTTCGCAGTTTTTCTCCTTTTTTCTCATTTTTTTTCTCATTTTTCGCAATTTTCTCTTTTTGTCTTATTTTTTGACATTTTTTCTCAGTTTTTCACATTTTTCTCAGTTTTTTCGCAATTTTTCTCTATGTGACTCATTTTTTCTCAGTTTTCTCATTTACTCTCTGTTTTTCCCATTTTTTCTCTGTTTTTCTCAGTTTTTCTCATTTGATTTTCTGTTTCTCTCAGTTTTTCTGTTCTTTTCATTTGTTCTGTTTTGCTCATTTGTTTGCAGTTTTTCTCAGATGTTCTCATTTTTTCTCAGGTTTTCTCATTTATTCATATTTTTTCACATTTTTTCTCAGTTCTCAGTTTTTCACAATTTTTCTCATTTTGTCTCATTTTTTCACATTTTTTCTGTTTTTCTCATTTTTTCTCATTTTTTCTCATTTACTCTGTTTTTCTCATTGTTTCTCAATTTTTCTCATTTTTTTCCTGTTTTTTCCTGTTTTTCACTTTTTCTTAGATTTTTCGTTCTTTTTATCAGTTTTTCGTTGTTTTTCTCAGATTTTTTCAGTTTTTCTCATTTGTGTTCCTCAGTTTTTCTCATTTGTTTTGCTCAGTTTTTCACATTTGTTTTTCTCAGTTTTTCACATTTGTTTTTCTCTGTTTTTCTCAGTTTTCCTCATTTGTTTTATCCAATGTTTCTGTTTTTCTCATTTGTTCCCAGTTTTTCTCATTTGTTCGCATTTTTTGCAGTTTTTCCGCCTTTTTACTGATATTTTCACAGTTTTACATTTTTTACATTTTTACTCAGTTTTTCTCAGTTTTTGTCAGTTTTTCTCATTTTTTCTCTTTTTGTCTCATTTTTTCAGATTTTTTTCTCAGTTTTTCACATTTTTCTCAGTTTTTCTCATTTGTTTTATCCAATTTTTCTGTTTTTCTCATTGTTTCCCAGTTTTTCTCATTTGTTCGCAATTTTCTCATTTTTTCGCAGTTTTTCTCCTTTTTTCTCATTTTTTTCTCATTTTTCGCAATTTTTCTCTTTTTGTCTTATTTTTTGACATTTTTTCTCAGTTTTCACATTTTTCTCAGTTTTTCGCAATTTTTCTCTATGTGACTCATTTTTTCTCAGTTTTCTCATTTACTCTCTGTTTTTCCCATTTTTTCTCTGTTTTCTCAGTTTTTCTCATTTGATTTTCTGTTTCTCTCCAGTTTTTCTGTTCTTTTCATTTGGTTCTGTTTCGCTCATTTGTTTGCAGTTTTTCTCAGATGTTCTCATTTTTTCTCAGGTTTTCTCATTTATTCTTATTTTATCACATTTTTTCTCAGTTCTCAGTTTTTCACAATTTTTCTCATTTTGTCTCATTTTTCACATTTTTTCTGTTTTTCTCATTTCTCTCATTTTTTTATCAGTTGTTCTCAGTTTTTCTCATTTTTCCTCATTTTTTCGAATTTTTTTCTCAGTTTTTCTCATTTTTATCAGTTCTCCCTTTTGCTGATTTTTTCTCTGTTGTTAGCATTTATTCTCATCTTTTACATTTTTTCTCAGTTTTTCTCAGTTTTTCTAATTTTTTTCATTTTTGTTTACACATTTTTTCTCAGTTTTTATCATTTTCTCTCACTTTTTATCAGTGTTTCTCATTTTGTCTCATATTTCATCAGTTTTTATCAGTTTTTCTCAGTTTTTCTAATTTTTGCTCATTTTTTCTAATTTTTCTCAGTTTTTGTCATTTACTCTCTGTTTTTCCCATTTTTCTCTGTTTTCTGTTTTTCTCATTTGTTTTTCTGTTTCTCTCAGTTTTTCTGTTCTTTTCATTTGTTCTGTTTTGCTCATTTGTTTGCAGTTTTTCTCAGATGTTCTCATTTTTTCTCAGGTTTTCTCATTTATTCATATTTTTTCACATTTTTTCTCAGTTGTCAGTTTTTCACAATTTTTCTCATTTTGTCTCATTTTTTCACATTTTTTCTGTTTTCTCAGTTTTTCTCATTTCTTCTCATTTACTCTGTTTTTCTCATTGTTTCTGAATTTTTCTCATTTTTTCCTGTTTTTTCCTGTTTCTTTCACTTTTTCTTAGATTTTTCGTTCTTTTTATCAGTTTTTCGTTGTTTTTCTCAGATTTTTTCAGTTTTTCTCATTTGTGTTCCTCAGTTTTTCTCATTTGTTTTGCTCAGTTTTTCACATTTGTTTTTCTCAGTTTTTCACATTTGTTTTTCTCTGTTTTTCTCAGTTTTCCTCATTTGTTTTATCCAATGTTTCTGTTTTTCTCATTTGTTCCCAGTTTTTCTCATTTGTTCGCATTTTTTGCAGTTTTTCCGCATTTTTACTGATATTTTCGCAGTTTTACATTTTTTACATTTTTTCTCAGTTTTTCTCTTTTTTTCTCAGTTTTTCTCATTTTTTCTCTTTTTGTCTCATTTTTTCAGATTTTTTTCTCAGTTTTTCACATTTTTCTCAGTTTTTCTCATTTGTTTTATCCAATTTTTCTGTTTTTCTCATTTGTTCCCAGTTTTTCTCATTTGTTCGCAATTTTTCTCATTTTTTCGCAGTTTTTCTCCTTTTTTCTCATTTTTTTCTCATTTTTCGCAATTTTTCTCTTTTTGTCTTATTTTTTGACATTTTTTCTCAGTTTTTCACATTTTTCTCAGTTTTTCGCAATTTTTCTCTATGTGACTCATTTTTTCTCAGTTTTCTCATTTACTCTCTGTTTTTCCCATTTTTTCTCTGTTTTTCTCAGTTTTTCTCATTTGATTTTCTCTCAGTTTTTCTGTTCTTTTCATTTGTTCTGTTTCGCTCATTTGTTTGCAGTTTTTCTCAGGTGTTCTCATTTTTTCTCAGGTTTTCTCATTTATTCTTATTTTTTCACATTTTTTCTCAGTTCATCAGTTTTTCACAATTTTTCTCATTTTGTCTCATTTTTTCACATTTTTTCTGTTTTTCTCATTTCTCTCATTTTTTTAATCAGTTTTTCTCAGTTTTTCTCATTTTTCCTCATTTTTTCTAATTTTTTTCTCAGTTTTTCGCAATTTTTCTCTCTTTTCTCATTTTTTCTCATTTTTTCTCATTTACTCTCTGTTTTTCTCATTGTTTCCCAATTTTCTCATTTTTTCCCTGTTTTTTCTTGTTTTTCATTTTTTCTTAGATTTTTTCGTTCTTTTTATCAGTTTTTCGTTGTTTTTCTCAGATTTTTTCAGTTTTTCTCATTTGTGTTCCTCAGTTTTTCTCATTTGTTTTGCTCAGTTTTTCACATTTGTTTTTCTCAGATTTTCACATTTGTTTTTCTCTGTTTTTCTCAGTTTTCCTCATTTGTTTTATCCAATGTTTCTGTTTTTCTCATTTGTTCCCAGTTTTTCTCATTTGTTCGCATTTTTTTGCAGTTTTTCCGCCTTTTTACTGATATTTTCGCAGTTTTACATTTTTTACATTTTTACTCAGTTTTTCTCAGTTTTTGTCAGTTTTTCTCATTTTTTCTCTTTTTGTCTCATTTTTTCAGATTTTTTTCTCTGTTTTTCACATTTTTCTCAGTTTTTCTCATTTGTTTTAACCAATTTTTCTGTTTTTCTCATTTGTTCCCAGTTTTTCTCATTTGTTCGCAATTTTTCTCATTTTTTCGCAGTTTTTCTCCTTTTTTCTCATTTTTTTCTCATTTTTCGCAATTTTTCTCTTTTTGTCTTATTTTTTGACATTTTTTCTCAGTTTTTCACATTTTTCTCAGTTTTTCGCAATTTTTCTCTATGTGACTCATTTTTTCTCAGTTTTCTCATTTACTCTCTGTTTTTCCCATTTTTTCTCTGTTTTTCTCAGTTTTTCTCATTTGATTTTCTGTTTCTCTCAGTTTTTCTGTTCTTTTCATTTGTTCTGTTTCGCTCATTTGTTTGCAGTTTTTCTCAGATGTTCTCATTTTTTCTCAGGTTTTCTCATTTATTCTTATTTTTTCACATTTTTTCTCAGTTCTCAGTTTTTCACAATTTTTCTCATTTTGTCTCATTTTTTCACATTTTTTCTGTTTTTCTCATTTCTCTCATTTTTTTTAATCAGTTTTTCTCAGTTTTTCTCATTTTTCCTCATTTTTTCTAATTTTTTTCTCAGTTTTTCGCAATTTTTCTCTCTTTTCTCATTTTTTCTCATTTTTTCTCATTTACTCTCTGTTTTTCTCATTGTTTCCCAATTTTCTCATTTTTTCCCTGTTTTTTCTTGTTTTTCATTTTTTCTTAGATTTTTTCGTTCTTTTTATCAGTTTTTCGTTGTTTTTCTCAGATTTTTTCAGTTTTTCTCATTTGTGTTCCTCAGTTTTTCTCATTTGTTTTGCTCAGTTTTTCACATTTGTTTTTCTCAGTTTTTCACATTTGTTTTTCTCTGTTTTTCTCAGTTTTCCTCATTTGTTTTATCCAATGTTTCTGTCTTTCTCATTTGTTCCCAGTTTTTCTCATTTGTTCGCATTTTTTTGCAGTTTTTCCGCCTTTTTACTGATATTTTCGCAGTTTTACATTTTTTACATTTTTACTCAGTTTTTCTCAGTTTTTGTCAGTTTTTCTCATTTTTTCTCTTTTTGTCTCATTTTTTCAGATTTTTTTCTCAGTTTTTCACATTTTTCTCAGTTTTTCTCATTTGTTTTATCCAATTTTTCTGTTTTTCTCATTTGTTCCCAGTTTTTCTCATTTGTTCGCAAATTTTCTCATTTCTTCGCAGTTTTTCTCCTTTTTTCTCATTTTTTTCTCATTTTTCGCAATTTTTCTCTTTTTGTCTTATTTTTTGACATTTTTTCTCAGTTTTTCACATTTTTCTCAGTTTTTCGCAATTTTTCTCAATGTGACTCATTTTTTCTCAGTTTTCTCATTTACTCTCTGTTTTTCCCATTTTTTCTCTGTTTTTCTCAGTTTTTCTCATTTGATTTTCTGTTTCTCTCAGTTTTTCTGTTATTTTCATTTGTTCTGTTTCGCTCATTTGTTTGCAGTTTTTCTCAGATGTTCTCATTTTTTCTCAGGTTTTCTCATTTATTCTTATTTTATCACATTTTTTCTCAGTTCTCAGTTTTTCACAATTTTTCTCATTTTGTCTCATTTTTTCACATTTTTTCTGTTTTTCTCATTTCTCTCATTTTTTTATCAGTTGTTCTCAGTTTTTCTCATTTTTCCTCATTTTTTCGAATTTTTTTCTCAGTTTTTCTCATTTTTTATCAGTTCTCCCTTTTGCTGATTTTTTCTCTGTTGTTAGCATTTATTCTCATCTTTTACATTTTTTCTCAGTTTTTCTAATTTTTTTCATTTTTGTTTACACATTTTTTCTCAGTTTTTATCATTTTCTCTCATTTTTTATCAGTGTTTCTCATTTTGTCTCATATTTCATCAGTTTTTATCAGTTTTTCTCAGTTTTTCTAATTTTTGCTCATTTTTTCTAATTTTTCTCAGTTTTTGTCATTTACTCTCTGTTTTTCCCATTTTTTCTCTGTTTTTCTCAGTTTTTCTCATTTGTTTTTCTGTTTCTCTCAGTTTTTCTGTTCTTTTCATTTGTTCTGTTTTGCTCATTTGTTTGCAGTTTTTCTCAGATGTTCTCATTTTTTCTCAGGTTTTCTCATTTATTCATATTTTTTCACATTTTTTCTCAGTTCTCAGTTTTTCACAATTTTTCTCATTTTGTCTCATTTTTTCACATTTTTTCTGTTTTTCTCAGTTTTTCTCATTTTTTCTCATTTACTCTGTTTTTCTCATTGTTTCTCAATTTTTCTCATTTTTTCCCTGTTTTTTCCTGTTTTTCACTTTTTCTTAGATTTTTTTGTTCTTTTTATCAGTTTTTCGTTGTTTTTCTCAGATTTTTTCAGTTTTTCTCATTTGTGCTCCTCAGTTTTTCTCATTTGTTTTGCTCAGTTGTTCACATTTGTTTTTCTCAGTTTTTCACATTTGTTTTTCTCTGTTTTTCTCAGTTTTCCTCATTTGTTTTATCCAATGTTTCTGTTTTTCTCATTTGTTCCCAGTTTTTCTCATTTGTTCGCATTTTTTTGCAGTTTTTCCGCCTTTTTACTGATATTTTCGCAGTTTTACATTTTTTACATTTTTACTCAGTTTTTCTCAGTTTTTGTCAGTTTTTCTCATTTTTTCTGTTTTTCTCATTTCTCTCATTTTTTTTATCAGTTTTTCTCAGTTTTTCTCATATTTCCTCATTTTTTCTAATTTTTTTCTCAGTTTTTCGCAATTTTTCTCTCTTTTCTCATTTTTTCTCATTTTTTCTCATTTACTCTCTGTTTTTCTCATTGTTTCCCAATTTTCTCATTTTTTCCCTGTTTTTTCTTGATTTTCATTTTTTCTTAGATTTTTTCGTTCTTTTTATCAGTTTTTCGTTGTTTTTCTCAGATTTTTTCAGTTTTTCTCATTTGTGTTCCTCAGTTTTTCTCATTTGTTTTGCTCAGTTTTTCACATTTGTTTTTCTCAGTTTTTCACATTTGTTTTTCTCTGTTTTTCTCAGTTTTCCTCATTTGTTTTATCCAATGTTTCTGTTTTTCTCATTTGTTCCCAGTTTTTCTCATTTGTTCGCATTTTTTTGCAGTTTTTCCGCCTTTTTACTGATATTTTCGCAGTTTTACATTTTTTACATTTTTACTCAGTTTTTCTCAGTTTTTGTCAGTTTTTCTCATTTTTTCTCTTTTTGTCTCATTTTTTCAGATTTTTTTCTCAGTTTTTCACATTTTTCTCAGTTTTTCTCATTTGTTTTATCCAATTTTTCTGTTTTTCTCATTTGTTCCCAGTTTTTCTCATTTGTTCGCATTTTTTTGCAGTTTTTCCGCCTTTTTACTGATATTTTCGCAGTTTTACATTTTTTACATTTTTACTCAGTTTTTCTCAGTTTTTGTCAGTTTTTCTCATTTTTTCTCTTTTTGTCTCATTTTTTCAGATTTCTTTCTCAGTTTTTCACATTTTTCTCAGTTTTTCTCATTTGTTTTATCCAATTTTTCTGTTTTTCTCATTTGTTCCCAGTTTTTCTCATTTGTTCGCAATTTTTCTCATTTTTTTCAGTTTTTCTCCTTTTTTCTCATTTTTTTCTCATTTTTCGCAATTTTTCTCTTTTTGTCTTATTTTATGACATTTTTTCTCAGTTTTTCACATTTTTCTCAGTTTTTCGCAATTTTTCTCTGTGACTCATTTTTTCTCAGTTTTTCAGTTTTTCCCATTTTTTCTCTGTTTTTCTCAGTTTTTCTCATTTGATTTTCTGTTTCTCTCAGTTTTTCTGTTCTTTTCATTTGTTCTGTTTCGCTCATTTGTTTGCAGTTTTTCTCAGATGTTCTCATTTTTTCTCAGGTTTTCTCATTTATTCTTATTTTATCACATTTTTTCTCAGTTCTCAGTTTTTCACAATTTTTCTCATTTTGTCTCATTTTTTCACATTTTTTCTGTTTTTCTCATTTCTCTCATTTTTTTATCAGTTGTTCTCAGTTTTTCTCATTTTTCCTCATTTTTTCGAATTTTTTTCTCAGTTTTTCTCATTTTTTATCAGTTCTCCCTTTTGCTGATTTTTTCTCTGTTGTTAGCATTTATTCTCATCTTTTACATTTTTTCTCAGTTTTTCTCAGTTTTTCTAATTTTTTTCATTTTTGTTTACACATTTTTTCTCAGTTTTTATCATTTTCTCTCACTTTTTATCAGTGTTTCTCATTTTGTCTCATATTTCATCAGTTTTTATCAGTTTTTCTCAGTTTTTCTAATTTGTGCTCATTTTTTCTAATTTTTCTCAGTTTTTGTCATTTACTCTCTGTTTTTCCCATTTTTTCTCTGTTTTTCTGTTTTTCTCATTTGTTTTTCTGTTTCTCTCAGTTTTTCTGTTCTTTTCATTTGTTCTGTTTTGCTCATTTGTTTGCAGTTTTTCTCAGATGTTCTCATTTTTTCTCAGGTTTTCTCATTTATTCATATTTTTTCACATTTTTTCTCAGTTGTCAGTTTTTCACAATTTTTCTCATTTTGTCTCATTTTTTCACATTTTTTCTGTTTTTCTCAGTTTTTCTCATTTCTTCTCATTTACTCTGTTTTTCTCATTGTTTCTGAATTTTTCTCATTTTTTCCCTGTTTTTTCCTGTTTTTCACTTTTTCTTAGATTTTTTCGTTCTTTTTATCAGTTTTTCGTTGTTTTTCTCAGATTTTTTCAGTTTTTCTCATTTGTGTTCCTCAGTTTTTCTCATTTGTTTTGCTCAGTTTTTCACATTTGTTTTTCTCAGTTTTTCACATTTGTTTTTCTCTGTTTTTCTCAGTTTTCCTCATTTGTTTTATCCAATGTTTCTGTTTTTCTCATTTGTTCCCAGTTTTTCTCATTTGTTCGCATTTTTTTGCAGTTTTTCCGCCTTTTTACTGATATTTTCGCAGTTTTACATTTTTTACATTTTTACTCAGTTTTTCTCAGTTTTTGTCAGTTTTTCTCATTTTTTCTCTTTTTGTCTCATTTTTTCAGATTTTTTTCTCAGTTTTTCACATTTTTCTCAGTTTTTCTCATTTGTTTTATCCAATTTTTCTGTTTTTCTCATTTGTTCCCAGTTTTTCTCATTTGTTCGCAATTTTTCTCATTTTTTCAGTTTTTCTCCTTTTTTCTCATTTTTTTCTCATTTTTTCGCAATTTTTCTCTTTTTGTCTTATTTTTTGACATTTTTTCTCAGTTTTTCACATTTTTCTCAGTTTTTCGCAATTTTTCTCTGTGACTCATTTTTTCTCAGTTTTTCAGTTTTTCCCATTTTTTCTCTGTTTTTCTCAGTTTTTCTCATTTGATTTTCTGTTTCTCTCAGTTTTTCTGTTCTTTTCATTTGTTCTGTTTCGCTCATTTGTTTGCAGTTTTTCTCAGATGTTCTCATTTTTTCTCAGGTTTTCTCATTTATTCTTATTTTTTCACATTTTTTCTCAGTTCTCAGTTTTTCACAATTTTTCTCATTTTGTCTCAGTTTTTCTCATTTTTCCTCATTTTTTCGAATTTTTTTTCTCAGTTTATCTCATTTTTTATCAGTTCTCCCTTTTGCTGATTTTTTCTCTGTTGTTAGCATTTATTCTCATCTTTTACATTTTTCTCAGTTTTTCTCAGTTTTTCTAATTTTTCTCAGTTTTTGTCATTTACTCTCTGTTTTTCCCATTTTTTCTCTGTTTTTCTCAGTTTTTCTCATTTGTTTTTCTGTTTCTCTCAGTTTTTCTGTTCTTTTCATTTGTTCTGTTTTGCTCATTTGTTTGCAGTTTTTCTCAGATGTTCTCATTTTTTCTCAGGTTTTCTCATTTATTCATATTTTTTCACATTTTTTCTCAGTTCTCAGTTTTTCACAATTTTTCTCATTTTGTCTCATTTTTTCACATTTTTTCTGTTTTTCTCAGTTTTTCTCATTTTTTCTCATTTACTCTGTTTTTCTCATTGTTTCTCAATTTTTCTCATTTTTTCCCTGTTTTTTCTTGTTTTTCATTTTTTCTTAGATTTTTTCGTTCTTTTTATCAGTTTTTCGTTGTTTTTCTCAGATTTTTTCAGTTTTTCTCATTTGTGTTCCTCAGTTTTTCTCATTTGTTTTGCTCAGTTTTTCACATTTGTTTTTCTCAGTTTTTCACATTTGTTTTTCTCTGTTTTTCTCAGTTTTCCTCATTTGTTTTATCCAATGTTTCTGTCTTTCTCATTTGTTCCCAGTTTTTCTCATTTGTTCGCATTTTTTTGCAGTTTTTCCGCCTTTTTACTGATATTTTCGCAGTTTTACATTTTTTACATTTTTACTCAGTTTTTCTCAGTTTTTGTCAGTTTTTCTCATTTTTTCTCTTTTTCTCATTTCTCTCATTTTTTTTTATCAGTTTTTCACATTTTTCTCAGTTTTTCTCATTTTTTCTAATTTTTTTCTCAGTTTTTCGCAATTTTTCTCTCTTTTCTCATTTGTTCTCATTTTTTCTCATTTACTCTCTGTTTTTCTCATTGTTTCCCAATTTTCTCATTTTTTCCCTGTTTTTTCTTGTTTTTCATTTTTTCTTAGATTTTTTCGTTCTTTTTATCAGTTTTTCGTTGTTTTTCTCAGATTTTTTCAGTTTTTCTCATTTGTGTTCCTCAGTTTTTCTCATTTGTTTTGCTCAGTTTTTCACATTTGTTTTTCTCAGTTTTTCACATTTGTTTTTCTCTGTTTTTCTCAGTTTTCCTCATTTGTTTTATCCAATGTTTCTGTTTTTCTCATTTGTTCCCAGTTTTTCTCATTTGTTCGCATTTTTTTGCAGTTTTTCCGCCTTTTTACTGATATTTTCGCAGTTTTACATTTTTTACATTTTTACTCAGTTTTTCTCAGTTTTTGTCAGTTTTTCTCATTTTTTCTGTTTTTCTCATTTCTCTCATTTTTTTTATCAGTTTTTCTCAGTTTTTCTCATATTTCCTCATTTTTTCTAATTTTTTTCTCAGTTTTTCGCAATTTTTCTCTCTTTTCTCATTTTTTCTCATTTTTTCTCATTTACTCTCTGTTTTTCTCATTGTTTCCCAATTTTCTCATTTTTTCCCTGTTTTTTATTGTTTTTCATTTTTTCTTAGATTTTTTCGTTCTTTTTATCAGTTTTTCGTTGTTTTTCTCAGATTTTTTCAGTTTTTCTCATTTGTGTTCCTCAGTTTTTCTCATTTGTTTTGCTCAGTTTTTCACATTTGTTTTTCTCAGTTTTTCACATTTTTCTCAGTTTTTCGCAATTTTTCTCTATGTGACTCATTTTTTCTCAGTTTTCTCATTTACTCTCTGTTTTTCCCATTTTTTCTCTGTTTTTCTCAGTTTTTCTCATTTGATTTTCTGTTTCTCTCAATTTTTCTGTTCTTTTCATTTGTTCTGTTTCGCTCATTTGTTTGCAGTTTTTCTCAGATGTTCTCATTTTTTTCTGTTTTTCTTAATTTTTCTCATTTTGTCTTATTTCTTAACATTTTTTCTCAGTTTTTCAGTTTTTCTCATTTTTTCTCATTTTTTCTCAATTCTCAGATTTTCTCGTTTTTTCTCAGTTTTTCTGATTTTTCTAATTTCTTCACATTTTTTCTCAGTTTTTCAATTTTTCGCAATTTTTCTCAGTTTTTTCTCATTTCTTCACATTTATTTCAGTTTTTCAATTTTTCGCAATTTTTCTCAGTTTTTTCTTGTTTTTCAATTTTTCTTAGTTGTTTTCGTTGTTTTTCTCAGATTTCTCTGTTTTTCTCAATTTTTCTCAGTTTTGCACATTTGTTTTTTCCAATTTTTCTGTTTTTCTCATTTGTTCGCAGTTTTTTTCATTTTTTCTCATTTTTTCTCATTTTTTTCTCCGTTTTTCGCAATTTTTCTCTTTTTGTCTTATTTTTTGAAATTTTTTCTCAGTTATTGACATTTTTCTCCGTTTTTCGCAATTTTTCTCGATGTGTCTTATTTTTTCTCAGTTTTTCTCATTTACTCTCTGTTTTTCCCATTTTTTCTCTGTTTTTCTCAGCTTTTCTCATTTGATTTTCTGTTTCTCTCAGTTTTTCTATTCTTTTCATCTGTTTCGCTCATTTGTTTGCAGTTTTCCTCAGATGTTCTCATTTTTTCTCAGGTTTTGTCATTTATTCTTATTTTTTCACATTTTTTCTCAGTTAGTTTTTCACAATTTTTCTCATTTTGTCTCATTTTTTCACATTTTTTCTGTTTTTCTCATTTCTCTCATATTTTATCAGTTTTTCTCAGTTGTTCTCATTTTTCCTCATTTTTTCTAATTTTTTTCTCAGTTTTTCTCATTTTTTGTCAGTTTTACTCATTTTTTCTCATTTTTTCTCATTTTTTTCTCCATGTTTCGCAATTTTTCTCTTTTTCTCTTATTTTTTGACATTTTTTCTCAGTTTTTTACATTTTTCTCAGTTTTTCGCAATTTTTCTCTCTTTGTCTCATTTTTTCTCATTTTTGCTCATTTACTCTCTGTTTTTCTCATTGTTTCTCAATTTTTACTCATTTTTTCCCTGTTTTATCTTGTTTTTCATTTTTTCTTCGATTTTTTTCGTTCTTTTTATCAGTTTTTCGTTGTTTTTCTCAGATTTTTTCAGTTTTTCTCATTTGTGTTCCTCAGTTTTTCTCATTTGTTTTGCTCAGTTTTTCACTTTTGTTTTTCTCAGTTTTTCACATTTGGTTTTCTCTGTTTTTCTCAGTTTTTCTCATTTGTTTTATCCAATGTTTCTGTTTTTCTCATTTGTTCCCAGTTTTTCTCATTTGTTCGCAATTTTTCTCATTTTTTGTCTTATTTTTTGACATTTTTATCTCAGTTTTTGACATTTTTCTCAGTTTTTCGCAATTTTTCTCTATGTGTCTCATTTTTTCTCAGTTTTTCTCATTTACTCTCTGTTTTTCCCATTTTTTCTCTGTTTTTCTCAGTTTTTCTCATTTGTTTTTCTGTTTCTCTCAGTTTTTCTGTTCTTGTCCTTTGTTCTGTTTTGCTCATTTGTTTGCAGTTTTTCTCAGATGTTCTAATTTTTTTTTGTTGTTCTCAATTTTTCTCATTTTGTCTAATTTCACTTTTTTCTCAGTTTTTCAGTTTTTCTCATTTTTTCATTTTTTTTCAATGCTCAGATTTTCTCGTTTTTTCTCATTTTTTCTCATTTTTTTCTCATTTCTTCACATTTTTTGTCAGTTTTTCTCATTTTTTCGCAGTTTTTCTCATTTTTTCACATTTTTTTCTCAGTTTTTCACATTTTTCTCAGTTTTTCACATTTTTTCTCATTTTTTCTCATTTTTTTCTCCATTTTTCGCAATTTCTCTCTTTTTGTCTTATTTTTTGTCATTTTTTTCTCAGTCTTTCACATTTTTCTCGGCTTTTTCGCATTTTTTCTCATTTACTCTCTGTTTTTCCTATTTTTTCTCTGTTTTTCTCAGTTTTCCTCATTTGATTTATCCAATGTTTCTGTTTTTCTCATTTGTTCCCAGTTTTTCTCATTCGCAGTTTTTCTCATTTGTTCGCAGTTTTTCTCATTTTTTCTGATATTTTCGCAGTTTTTCTTTGTTTTCCTCATTGTTTCTCCTTTTGCTCAGTTTTTCTCATTTTTTCTCCATTTTTCTCATTTTTTCCCTGTTTTTTCTTGTTTTTCATTTTTTCTTAGATTTTTTCGTTCTTTTTAGCAGTTTTTCGTTGTTTTTCTCAGATTTTTTCAGCTTTTCTCATTTGTTTTGCTCAGTTGTTCACATTTGTTTTTCTCAGTTTTTCACATTTGTTTTTTTCTGTTTTTCTCAGTTTTTCTCATTTGTTTTATCCAATTTTTCTGTTTTTCACATTTGTTCCCAGTTTTTCTCATTTGTTCGCATTTTTTCGCAGTTTTTCCGCATTTTTACTGATATTTTCGCAGTTTTACATTTTTTACATTTTTTCTCAGTTTTTCTCAGTTTTGCTCAGTTTTTCTCATTTTTTCTCATTTTTTTTTCTCAGTTTTTCGCAATTGTTCTCTTTTTGTCTTATTTTTTGACATTTTTTGTTTTTGACATTTTTCTCAGTTTTTCGCAATTTTTCTCTATGTGTCTCATTTTTTCTCAGTTTTTCTCATTTACTCTGTTTTTCCCATTTTTTCTCTGTTTTTCTCAGTTTTTCTCATTTGATTTTCTGTTTCTCTCAGTTTTTCTGTTCTTTTCATTTGTTCTGTTTTGCTCATTTGTTTGCAGTTTTTCTCAGATGTTCTCATTTTTTCTCAGGTTTTCTCATTTATTCTTATTTTTTCACATTTTTTCTCAGTTCTCAGTTTTTCACAATTTTTCTCATTTTGTCTCATTTTTTCACATTTTTTCTGTTTTTCTCATTTCTCTCATTTTTTTTATCAGTTTTTCTCTGTTTTTCTCATTGTTTCCCAATTTTTCTCATTTTTTCCCTGTTTTTTCTTGTTTTTCATTTTTTCTTAGATTTTTTCGTTCTTTTTATCAGTTTTTCGTTGTTTTTCTCAGATTTTTTCAGTTTTTCTCATTTGTGTTCCTCAGTTTTTCTCATTTGTTTTGCTCAGTTTTTCACATTTGTTTTTCTCAGTTTTTCACATTTGTTTTTCTCTGTTTTTCTCAGTTTTCCTCATTTGTTTTATCCAATGTTTCTGTTTTTCTCATTTGTTCCCAGATTTTCTCATTTGTTCGCAGTTTTTCTCATTTTTTCGCAGTTTTTCTCATTTTTTCTGATATTTTCGCAGTTTTTCTTTGTTTTCCTCATTGTTTCTCCTTTTGCTCAGTTTTTCTCATTTTTTCTCCATTTTTCTCATTTTTTCCCTGTTTTTTCTTGTTTTTCATTTTTTCTTAGATTTTTTCGTTCTTTTTAGCAGTTTTTCGTTGTTTTTCTCAGATTTTTTCAGCTTTTCTCATTTGTTTTGCTCAGTTGTTCACATTTGTTTTTCTCAGTTTTTCACATTTGTTTTTTTCTGTTTTTCTCAGTTTTTCTCATTTGTTTTATCCAATTTTTCTGTTTTTCACATTTGTTCCCAGTTTTTCTCATTTGTTCGCATTTTTTCGCAGTTTTTCCGCATTTTTACTGATATTTTCGCAGTTTTACATTTTTTACATTTTTTCTCAGTTTTTCTCAGTTTTGCTCAGTTTTTCTCATTTTTTCTCATTTTTTTTCTCAGTTTTTCGCAATTGTTCTCTTTTTGTCTTATTTTTTGACATTTTTTGTTTTTGACATTTTTCTCAGTTTTTCGCAATTTTTCTCTATGTGTCTCATTTTTTCTCAGTTTTTCTCATTTACTCTGTTTTTCCCATTTTTTCTCTGTTTTTCTCAGTTTTTCTCATTTGATTTTCTGTTTCTCTCAGTTTTTCTGTTCTTTTCATTTGTTCTGTTTTGCTCATTTGTTTGCAGTTTTTCTCAGATGTTCTCATTTTTTCTCAGGTTTTCTCATTTATTCTTATTTTTTCACATTTTTTCTCAGTTCTCAGTTTTTCACAATTTTTCTCATTTTGTCTCATTTTTTCACATTTTTTCTGTTTTTCTCATTTCTCTCATTTTTTTTAACAGTTTTTCTCTGTTTTTCTCATTGTTTCCCAATTTTTCTCATTTTTTCCCTGTTTTTTCTTGTTTTTCATTTTTTCTTAGATTTTTTCGTTCTTTTTATCAGTTTTTCGTTGTTTTTCTCAGATTTTTTCAGTTTTTCTCATTTGTGTTCCTCAGTTTTTCTCATTTGTTTTGCTCAGTTTTTCACATTTGTTTTTCTCAGTTTTTCACATTTGTTTTTCTCTGTTTTTCTCAGTTTTCCTCATTTGTTTTATCCAATGTTTCTGTTTTTCTCATTTGTTCCCAGTTTTTCTCATTTGTTCGCAGTTTTTCTCATTTTTTCGCAGTTTTTCTCATTTTTTCTGATATTTTCGCAGTTTTTCTTTGTTTTCCTCATTGTTTCTCCTTTTGCTCAGTTTTTCTCATTTTTTCTCCATTTTTCTCATTTTTTCCCTGTTTTTTCTTGTTTTTCATTTTTTCTTAGATTTTTTCGTTCTTTTTAGCAGTTTTTCGTTGTTTTTCTCAGATTTTTTCAGCTTTTCTCATTTGTTTTGCTCAGTTGTTCACATTTGTTTTTCTCAGTTTTTCACATTTGTTTTTTTCTGTTTTTCTCAGTTTTTCTCATTTGTTTTATCCAATTTTTCTGTTTTTCACATTTGTTCCCAGTTTTTCTCATTTGTTCGCATTTTTTCGCAGTTTTTCCGCATTTTTACTGATATTTTCGCAGTTTTACATTTTTTACATTTTTTCTCAGTTTTTCTCAGTTTTGCTCAGTTTTTCTCATTTTTTCTCATTTTTTTTCTCAGTTTTTCGCAATTGTTCTCTTTTTGTCTTATTTTTTGACATTTTTTGTTTTTGACATTTTTCTCAGTTTTTCGCAATTTTTCTCTATGTGTCTCATTTTTTCTCAGTTTTTCTCATTTACTCTGTTTTCCCCATTTTTTCTCTGTTTTTCTCAGTTTTTCTCATTTGATTTTCTGTTTCTCTCAGTTTTTCTGTTCTTTTCATTTGTTCTGTTTTGCTCATTTGTTTGCAGTTTTTCTCAGATGTTCTCATTTTTTCTCAGGTTTTCTCATTTATTCTTATTTTTTCACATTTTTTCTCAGTTCTCAGTTTTTCACAATTTTTCTCATTTTGTCTCATTTTTTCACATTTTTTCTGTTTTTCTCATTTCTCTCATTTTTTTTATCAGTTTTTCTCTGTTTTTCTCATTGTTTCCCAATTTTTCTCATTTTTTCCCTGTTTTTTCTTGTTTTTCATTTTTTCTTAGATTTTTTCGTTCTTTTTATCAGTTTTTCGTTGTTTTTCTCAGATTTTTTCAGTTTTTCTCATTTGTGTTCCTCAGTTTTTCTCATTTGTTTTGCTCAGTTTTTCACATTTGTTTTTCTCAGTTTTTCACATTTGTTTTTCTCTGTTTTTCTCAGTTTTCCTCATTTGTTTTATCCAATGTTTCTGTTTTTCTCATTTGTTCTCAGTTTTTCTCATTTGTTCGCAGTTTTTCTCATTTTTTCGCAGTTTTTCTCATTTTTTCTGATATTTTCGCAGTTTTTCTTTGTTTTCCTCATTGTTTCTCCTTTTGCTCAGTTTTTCTCATTTTTTCTCCATTTTTCTCATTTTTTCCCTGTTTTTTCTTGTTTTTCATTTTTTCTTAGATTTTTTCGTTCTTTTTAGCAGTTTTTCGTTGTTTTTCTCAGATTTTTTCAGCTTTTCTCATTTGTTTTGCTCAGTTGTTCACATTTGTTTTTCTCAGTTTTTCACATTTGTTTTTTTCTGTTTTTCTCAGTTTTTCTCATTTGTTTTATCCAATTTTTCTGTTTTTCACATTTGTTCCCAGTTTTTCTCATTTGTTCGCATTTTTTCGCAGTTTTTCCGCATTTTTACTGATATTTTCGCAGTTTTACATTTTTTACATTTTTTCTCAGTTTTTCTCAGTTTTGCTCAGTTTTTCTCATTTTTTCTCATTTTTTTTCTCAGTTTTTCGCAATTGTTCTCTTTTTGTCTTATTTTTTGACATTTTTTGTTTTTGACATTTTTCTCAGTTTTTCGCAATTTTTCTCTATGTGTCTCATTTTTTCTCAGTTTTTCTCATTTTTCCTCATTTTTTCGAATTTTTTTCTCAGTTTTTCTCATTTTTTATCAGTTCTCCCTTTTGCTGATTTTTTCTCTGGTTTTAGCATTTATTCTCATCTTTTACATTTTTTCTCAGTTTTTCTCAGTTTTTCTAATTTTTTTCATTTTTGTTTTCACATTTTTTCTCAGTTTTTATCATTTTCTCTCATTTTTTATCAGTGTTTCTCATTTTGTCTAATATTTCATCAGTTTTTCAGTTTTACTCAGTTTTTCTAATTTTTGCTCATTTTTTCTAATTTTTCTCAGTTTTTGTCATTTGTTTTTCTGTTTTTCTCAGTTTTTCTGTTCTTGTCCTTTGTTCTGTTTTGCTCATTTGTTTGCAGTTTTTCTCAGATGTTCTCATTTTTTTTTGTTTTTCTCAATTTTTCTCATTTTGTCTAATTTCACTTTTTTCTCAGTTTTTCAGTTTTTCTCATTTTTTCATTTTTTTTCAATGCTCAGATTTTCTCGTTTTTTCTCATTTTTTCTCATTTTTTTCTCATTTCTTCACATTTTTTGTCAGTTTTTCAGTTTTTCGCAATTTTTCTCAGTTTTTTCTTGTTTTTCAATTTTTCTTAGTTGTTTTCGTTGTTTTTCTCAGATTTCTCTGTTTTTCTCAATTTTTCTCAGTTTTGCACATTTGTTTTTTCCAATTTTTCTGTTTTTCTCATTTGTTCCCAGTTTTTCTCATTTTTTCGCAGTTTTTCTCATTTTTTCACATTTTTTTCTCAGTTTTTCACATTTTTCTCAGTTTTTCACATTTTTTCTCATTTTTTCTCATTTTTTTCTCCATTTTTCGCAATTTCTCTCTTTTTGTCTTATTTTTTGTCATTTTTTTCTCAGTTTTTCACATTTTTCTCAGTTTTTTCTCATTTTTTCTCATTTACTCTGTTTTTCCTATTTTTTCTCTGTTTTTCTCAGTTTTTCTCATTTGTTTTATCCAATTTTTCTGTTTTTCTCATTTGTTCCCAGTTTTTCTCATTTGTTCGCAATTTTTCTCATTTTTCGCAGTTTTTCTCATTTTTTCTCATTTTTTTCTCAGTTTTCGCAATTTTTCTCTTTTTGTCTTATTTTTTGACATTTTTTCTCAGTTTTTTGACATTTTTCTCCGTTTTTCACAATTTTTCTCTGTTTTTCTCAGTTTTTCTCATTTACTCTCTGTTTTTCCCATTTTTTCTCTGTTTTTCTCAGTTTTTCTCATTTGATTTTCTGTTTCTCGCAGTTTTTCTGTTCTTTTCATTTGTTCTGTTTTGTTCATTTGTTTGCAGTTTTTCTCATGTTCTCATTTTTTCTCAGGTTTTCTCATTTATTCTTATTTTTTCACATTTTTTCAGTTCTCAGTTTTTCACAATTTTTCTCAATTTTTCTCATTTTTTCCCTGTTTTTTCTTGTTTTTCATTTTTTCTTAGATTTTTTCGTTCTTTTTATCAGTTTTTCGTTGTTTTTCTCAGATTTTTTCAGTTTTTCTCATTTGTGTTCCTCAGTTTTTCTCATTTGTTTTGCTCAGTTTTTCACATTTGTTTTTCTCAGTTTTTCACATTTGTTTTTCTCTGTTTTTCTCATTTGTTTTATCCAATGTTTCTGCTTTTCTCATTTGTTCCCAGTTTTTCTCATTTGTTTCGCATTTTTTGCAGTTTTTCCGCCTTTTTACTGATATTTTCGCAGTTTTACATTTTTTACATTTTTTCTCAGTTTTTCTCAGTTTTTGTCAGTTTTTCTCATTTTTTCTGTTTTTGTCTCATTTTTTCACATTTTTCTCAGTTTTTCACATTTTTCTCAGTTTTTCGCAATTTTTCTCTCTTTGTCTCTTTTTTCTCATTTTTTCTCATTTACTCTCTGTTTTTCCCATTTTTTCTCTATTTTTCTCAGTTTTTCTCATTTGTTCGCAATTTTTCTCATTTTTGTCTTATTTTTTGACATTTTTTCTCAGTTTTTGACATTTTTCTCCGTTTTTCGCAATTTTTCTCTATGTGTCTCATTTTTTCTCAGTTTTTCTCATTTACTCTCTGTTTATCCCATTTTTTCTCTGTTTTTCTCAGTTTTTCACATTTGATTTTCTGTTTCTCTCAGTTTTTCTGTTCTTTTCATTTGTTCTGTTTCGCTCATTTGTTTGCAGTTTTTCTCAGATGTTCTCATTTTTTTCTCAGGTTTTCTCATTTATTCTTATTTTTTCACATTTTTCTCAGTTCTCAGTTTTTCACAATTTTTCTCATTTTGTCTCATTTTTTCACATTTTTTCTGTTTTTCTCATTTCTCTCATTTTTTTTATCAGTTTTTCTCAGTTTTTCTCATTTTTCCTCATTTTTTCTAATTTTTTTCTCAGTTTTTCGCAATTTTTCTCTCTTTTCTCATTTTTTCTCATTTTTTCTCATTTACTCTGTTTTTCTCATTGTTTCCCAATTTTTCTCATTTTTTCCCTGTTTTTTCTTGTTTTTCATTTTTTCTTAGATTTTTTCGTTCTTTTTATCAGTTTTTCGTTGTTTTTCTCAGATTTTTTCAGTTTTTCTCATTTGTGTTCCTCAGTTTTTCTCATTTGTTTTGCTCAGTTTTTCACATTTGTTTTTCTCAGTTTTTCACATTTGTTTTTCTCTGTTTTTCTCAGTTTTCCTCATTTGTTTTATCCAATGTTTCTGTTTTTCTCATTTGTTCCCAGTTTTTCTCATTTGTTCGCAGTTTTTCTCATTTTTTCGCAGTTTTTCTCATTTTTTCTGTTATTTTCGCAGTTTTTCTTTGTTTTCCTCATTGTTTCTCCTTTTGCTCAGTTTTTCTCATTTTTTCTCCATTTTTCTCATTTTATCCCTGTTTTTTCTTGTTTTTCATTTTTTCTTAGATTTTTTCGTTCTTTTTAGCAGTTTTTCGTTGTTTTTCTCAGATTTTTTCAGCTTTTCTCATTTGTTTTGCTCAGTTGTTCACATTTGTTTTTCTCAGATTTTCACATTTGTTTTTTTCTGTTTTTCTCAGTTTTTCTCATTTGTTTTATCCAATTTTTCTGTTTTTCACATTTGTTCCCAGTTTTTCTCATTTGTTCGCATTTTTTCGCAGTTTTTCCGCATTTTTACTGATATTTTCGCAGTTTTACATTTTTTACATTTTTTCTCAGTTTTTCTCAGTTTTGCTCAGTTTTTCTCATTTTTTCTCATTTTTTTTCTCAGTTTTTCGCAATTGTTCTCTTTTTGTCTTATTTTTTGACATTTTTTGTTTTTGGACATTTTCTCAGTTTTTCGCAATTTTTCTCTATGTG